>NC_086454.1:362049141-362279141 GCF_028390025.1 Pseudophryne corroboree | reverse complement strand
CAATTGTATACACCCGCTCTGCCCATGGTTAATCAACTAGAAGCAGAGTGCAAAATTTGTTTGTTATTTTGAAAATTTGCATGGGGACTTTAGTCCGATCCAGTGATTTACCTCCCCCGAGACTAAACGCGCCATCTGTGAGACACATCCAGTCCCCACCAGCTTAAGGCATGCAAGTGCCAACCGACAGTCCAACATATTCCATCTGTACCATATGCTGACATCCTCTCCACGTCTACGGCAGAGATGCAGTGCCATTCACAACACTGTCTTTTCGCTTGCAGAATGAAAGTGCTATATTACACTTGGCAGAAAGGAGTTTTACATTTTAGGTCTAGAGATTTAACGTGGTAATTTAAAGTAATGATTTGCTGCCATTCATTTAGAGAACTCAGCCTTCATAGGTTTACCTATTTGTCAACCTAACCCAATGCATTAAACAAGGACTTACGTTTGCTTATTTACTTTAAAGTTACAAGTTAAATAATAATAATAATAATTTAAAAAAATCCTATTTATCAATTTTTAAATAATGCATTTAAGATATGGTTGGGATATTACAGTATGTGTCTTCTCTTTTACAAACACAATTGTCCTCTAGCAATTGTAGACTCTTATTATCCATGTAAATATTCAGCCTGTTCATGTGACCAAGACTTACGTAGAATAATGTGATACTGACATCTATCGATGGTCACCTCTGATGGAGCCAATGATGGATAATCTCAAGGGTGTAAAACCATCTCTAAGGCAGCCATCGATGGTTTCACCCACCACTGGTCAGTCCTGCATTAGTGTTAAATGAACTGTGGGCCAATCAATGCCCATGGCAGGGCTTCGCAGGTGTCAGGGGGCGGGGCTAAGCTACGTGTCGTGACACTTGCAGGAAAAAAAAAATTATAATTCTGTAGCTTGGTACCATCGATGATGGGAAACCATCTGACTCTCCCTCATCGATGGTAAAAGTTTTCATCATTGGTCATAGACCATCAATGATTTCAAATTATTGATGGTCAGTGGCCATGCCTACTGACAGTTCCAATATGACACTCAGCGAGTATTTCTGGTATAACAGCATGGTGTTTTGTTGTCAGCATGGCAAATAAGATTCAAATAAGTATCCAATTTCTCCTTGGTGATCCCTAGGGCTAATCTACCACAGACCATCTTTCTTTTAGAAGGCCCAGCGATGACCCCATCCAGTGCCAGATTAAGGTCCAGATGGGCCTGGAGCTGAAATTTAGGAAAGGCCTATTGTGTGCCTTGGCAGGATGTGTGACTGGTGCTGCGGCAGTGTGACTAGTGATGTGGGGGTGTGGCCAACGTGGTGTGGGTGTGGTCTACATAAGAGGGTGTGGCTATCTCCATGACGGACATAGCTAGTGCCTACCTTCAACCACTTAATAGTGCAGCTATGGGGGCACTCAGATTCAATAGTATGTTTGATAAGAAGTTAAAACATAACCTTTTTTGGTTTTGGTTAAAAATTATAGTTTAAACGCCTTTTATGCAGTAATATATAAAAGAAAAGAAAACAAACAAGGAAGACCCTAATTACACATATCAAGTGTTCATCTGGATATTTTTCCTTAACGTCCACCATAAATCAGTGGATAGAAAAAACCTGTCAGTCTGATTCCTATTCACGTGTGACTCAATATTTTAATGGCTCCATGTTGCCATAATATACATTTTACACATCACGGATACCTGCAATGATGTGAACAAGCCCGTGGAGGTGAACCGCGTTATCAGGCAGCGACAGGTACCCCACTCCATACGCTACTGTGCACGACGGGCCCACCCGGCTCTGCGTTCTGAGCTCCAGCTCTCCCTGGAAAGTACAAACCGCTAATACCCCTTTCAGTATTGGTGAAAGTTTATACTGTGTGGATCTTGTATTCATTTTTACATAACACAGGTATTCTCTCTAAACTCTTTTATTTACTAAACTTCTCTTTACCTTCGGACCCTCTCTCATCATTGCAGGTATCCGTAATATGTAAAATGTATATTATGGCAACATGGAGTCATTAAAATATTGAGTCACACGTGAATAGGAATCAGACTGACAGGTTTTTTCTATCCACTGATTTATGGTGGACGTTAAGGAAATATATCCAGATGTACATTTGATATGTGTAATTAGGGTCTTCCTTGCTTGTTTCTATATATAGAAATATACAGGCGCTTAAACTATATTTTTTAACCAAAACCAAATAAAGGTTATGTTTAACTTCGGATCACATGAACATACTGTTGAATTTGATCTGAGTGCCCCCAACAAAGAGTCTTTCCTGTCTCTTTTGTGTTTCTATTATATCTGACTCTGGGGTGCACCGCCAACACCTCTAATAGCTGGGACACCACGATAACCCTATTAAAATTATATGGTAGTTGGCTTTACTTGTGATTTTTTTCCCTTGGTATAAATCCTGTTGCAGGTCACAGGAAACCATAGGGCATTCCAGTGCGGAACCCTCACCCTGTGTTTCTTCTTAGATCCTTACTAACACACTGTCACAACTGAGGGCCTGAGCTGACGGGAGGCAGCCTCAGTTGTAGGGGCTGAGATGTAACGGAACCTGGGAGGTTGTATCAGACCCCTAGACATGTAAGTAACATGTAGAATAACTGCCCGAAGGCGTGACCACGACAACCAGGATAAAAGTCAATGATGTTTATTATGACAAACTCCGTAACACAGCAGCAGTAAAAGGAAACATAAAAGTCAACAGAGGATAAATACAATTCCTGGGTACTACAGGGTGGCAAGGGCCACAGGCACTGGTAGTGTGAGACAGTTCTTATAATCTTCTAGTTGGAAAGTCCTTACCAGGCCTGACTGTAGCAATGGAGAGAACCCAGGATCGTACCAGCTGATGTTCCAGGAAAGGCTGGGCTGCTGAAGGTAAAACGGCTGCTGTGGATACTGGCTGGAACCAGACTGTTGTTGGTACGGAGTGGATACTGGCTGGAACCAGTTAAATAATAAACGAACTTGAGAGCGATGAAATAATAATGAAGTTTGGAGTTTGAGAGCGGTGAAATAATAATACCGGTGGAGAGTGGTAAACTGCAGAAAGGACACCGGCCCTTTAAGAGAAGCTGTACACTGCTGGAAGCTGGGCTGGAAGCAGGTGATTGATAATGAAGTTTGGAGTTTGAGAGCGGTGAAATAATAATACCGGTGGAGAGTGGTAAACTGCAGAAAGGACACCGGCCCTTTAAGAGAAGCTGTACACTGCTGGAAGCTGGGCTGGAAGCAGGTGATTGTTGTAACTGGAAACAGGTGAGTCCAGAATGGATCGGAGAGTCAGGCTACACCGCAGATGGAATGCTGGTGCGGGTCTCTATAGCAGAAGTCTGGAGACAGGAGCTGGAACCTGGAAGACAACCACAGGAGAGAGACAAACTGGAACTAGGTTAGACAACCAAAGCACTGACGCCTTCCTTGCTCAGGCACAGCTTACTTATACCTGCAGCAAGGAAGGGGTTGGCTAGGCAATTATGCAAATCAACAATACAGACAGCAGATTGGTGGAAATGATCAGATGACAAAATCCAAGATGGCTGCGCCCATGCAGACACTTGGAGGGAAGTTTGGTTTGTAATCCATGTGAGAATTGAAACAGTAATGGCGACGCCGGCCACAGGAGACAGGAGACGCCAGACTGACAAGCGCACATTTAACCACGCGGGCACAGCGGAGGCCGCGGCTGATGAAATCACCACTCTGACATTCTGCATGTGGAAACTCAGGAACAGCGGGATCCGGTCCTGGAACACTGAGCCAGCCTTAGGAGGCATCTGAAGGGTAAGTAATGGCGTCCAGATACCCGGATCGTGACAGCACCCCCCCCCTTTAGGAGTGGCCCCAGGACACTTCTTAGGCTTTAAAGGAAACTTTGCGTGGAAATTTCGGACCAAGGCAGGAGCATGGACGTCTGAGACATTGGTCCAAGAGCGTTCTTCAGGACCATAGCCCTTCCAGTCAATGAGGTATTGTAACTGACCGTAACGGAAACATGAGTCCAAAATCTTGGCCACCTCGTACTCGACTCCCCGTTGAGTCTGAACTTTGGGAGCTGGAGGAAGTGCGGAATGAAACCGATTCAGGATCAGCGGTTTCAACAAAGAAACATGAAATGTCCTGGGTATTTTCAAGAAGGATGGTAACTGTAACCTGTAGGCAACAGGATTGATGACTTGTTCAATCTTGAAGGGTCCGATGTAGCGAGGTGCAAATTTCATGCTGGGAACTCTCAACCTCAAATTCTTCGTGGACAGCCACACACGATCACCCACCTTGAGAGCAGGAACCGCTCTACGCTTCCTATCGGCAAACTTCTTATACCTGAATGAGGCTTTAAGCAGGGCTGCGCGGACGTTCCTCCAGTTATTTGAAAACTGACGCAAGGTGACATCCACTGCTGGAACAGAAGTTGCGGGAAGCGGTTGGAATTCTGGGACTTTAGGGTGGAATCCATAATTAATGAAGAATGGTGTAGAAGAAGATGAGGAATGGTATTGATTGTTGTGGCTGAACTCGGCCCAAGGAAGGAGTTGAACCCAGTCATCTTGAGAGGAAGACACATATATACGGAGGAAGGCCTCCAAGTCCTGATTCACCCTCTCGGTTTGACCATTGGTCTGAGGATGGTAAGCCGTGGAAAACTTTAACTTGACTTGGAGGGCTTGACACAAACTTCGCCAAAATTTGGCTACAAATTGTACTCCACGATCCGAGATGATCTCTTCAGGAAGACCGTGAAGTCGGAAGATCTCTTGTATAAACACTTGAGCCAACTTGGAAGCTGACGGAAGACCGGTGAGAGGGATGAAATGTGCCATCTTGGTGAACCGGTCAACTACCACCCAGATGGTATTAAACTTGTTGCAGATAGGTAGATCGGAAACAAAGTCCATCAACAAATGGGTCCAAGGTCGACGGGGAACAGATAATGGAACCAGTTGCCCCGCAGGCGACTGGCGGGAGACTTTGTGTTTGGCACACTTTGGGCAGGAGGCAATAAATTCCATAACGTCCTTCTTCAGAGTTGGCCACCAGTAGGACCTAGAAATAAATTCAAGGGTTTTCTGAATGCCTGTATGTCCAGCAAAACGGGAAGCATGGGCCCAATGCATGAGCTTCTTCCTTAGAACTGGCTTAACAAAACTTTTCCCTGGTGGAGGCGTAGAGTCCATCCCTACCGTGGAGAATGCCAACGGATTAATAATAGGATGCTTGTCTGCAGACTCGGACTCATTTTCTTGCTCCCATGAGCGGGAAAGGGCATCGGCCTTACGATTCTGAGAACCCGGACAGAACTGGAGTTTAAAGTCAAACCTAGAGAAGAAAAGTGCCCATCTGGCCTGACGAGGATTCAGACATTGTGCGCCTTTGAGATATAAAAGATTTTTGTGGTCGGTAAGTATGGTGATTGAGTGGGAAGCTCCCTCCAACAGGTATCTCCACTCCTCCAGAGCGAGCTTGATGGCTAGCAACTCCTGATCGCCAATGGCATAGTTGCGCTCAGCTGGGGAGAACTTCCGGGAGAAGAAACTGCAAGGATGTAGATGTCCATCTTTGGCCCTCTGGGATAACACTGCTCCTACTCCAACGGAGGAGGCATCTACCTCTAAGATAAAAGGAGAGTCGGTGTCGGGCTGTTTCAGAACTGGTGCAGAGATGAACCGTTGCTTCAGAAGGTGAAAGGCCTGTGTAGCTTCCTCGGACCACTTGGACGGATTAGCACCTTTCTTGGTTAATGCAGTGATAGGCGCCACAATGGTGGAAAAGTCTCGTATAAATTTTCTATAATAATTGGCGAACCCTAAGAATCTCTGGACCCCTTTGAGGCTTAAGGGTATAGGCCAATTCTGGATTGCTTGGAGTTTCTCAGGATCCATCTCTAGTCCGGAACCGGACACAATGTAACCTAGAAACGGAATGGTTTTAACTTCAAACACACACTTCTCCAATTTACAATAGAGGTGATTGACACGGAGACGGGAAAGAACCTCTTTTACCCAGAAACGATGATCTTCGAGATTATTAGCAAAGATGAGGATGTCGTCTAGATAAACCACGACATGGCGGTACAAGATGTCCCTGAAAATCTCATTCACGAAGTGCTGGAAGACTGCTGGAGCGTTGCTCAATCCGAAGGGCATGACGAGGTACTCACAATGTCCGTCACGGGTGTTAAAGGCGGTCTTCCACTCGTCACCCTCACGGATTCGGATGAGATTGTAGGCACCCCTCAAGTCCAGCTGTGTGAAAATAGTTGCACCACTAACTCTATCAAAGAGCTCGGTAATCAGGGGTAAAGGGTATCGGTTCTTGACGGTAATGTCGTTCAGACCTCTGTAGTCGATGCACGGACGCAGACCACCGTCTTTCTTCTTAACGAAGAAGAAGCCTGCGCCGGCTGGAGGAGAAGATGGTCGGATGAAACCCTTCGCCAGGTTCTCTTTGATGTACTCTTCCATGGAGTGTGTCTCAGGCAGAGACAACGGATAAGTTCGGCCTCGCGGTGGAACCTTCCCTGGAATGAGGTCGATTGGGCAGTCCCATTCTCTATGAGGAGGAAGGATATCAGCAGAGGCTTTACTGAACACGTCCGTGAAGTCTTGATATGGAGGAGGCGGAACATCAGATGACCTGGGGAAGGAAGAACAAACAGGAAGAACTTTGGCTAAACAAATCTCAGCACAGGAGGGACCCCATGCCAGTATTTGCGTAGTCGTCCAGTCAATTGATGGGTTGTGGAGACGGAGCCATGGAAGGCCTAAAACCACTGGATGTGTGGCTCTTGGAATCACTAAAAAAGAAATATACTCAGAATGAAGAACTCCCACTCTCAGACGAACTGGAAGAGTCCTTAAGGAAATGACTGCGTCAAAAATCTTGCTGCCATCCACGGCAGTCAAAGAGATGGACGAGGACAGTCTCTCGGTGGGTAGGGACCACCGTTTAACATAAGCTTCGGTTATGAAATTCCCAGCTGCTCCGGAATCAAGGAGGGCAATGACGTTCCTGTAACGTTGAGCAATTTGGAGCGACACTGGGAGGTTACAGTCATGAGGAGATGGAGAGGAGATCATTACTCCTAGCCGGCCCTCTCCTTGGCGAGCTAGGATCTGGAGTTTCCCGGACGTTTGGGACAGGCATTGATAGTGTGCGACGGAGCTGCACAGTAGAGACAGAGAGACTCAGAGAGACGTCTTCGGCGCTCAGCGGGAGATAGACGGGAACGACTAATTTGCATAGGCTCATCCTTGGATGGAGATGGTTGACGAGGAGGAGGAGCAGAAGATTTAGGAGTAGATGATCTTCCTCGCTCGGTTGCTCTCTCTCTGAAACGTAGATCAACCTTCGTGCAAAGAGAAATTAGCTCATCCAACTTAGAGGGCAAGTCTCTGGTAGCTAACTCATCCTTGATGCGTTCTGATAAGCCATGCCAGAATGCAGCATACAGGGCCTCGTCGTTCCATGCCAGTTCGGATGCCAGGATTTTAAACTGTATAAGATACTGTCCCACAGTACGTGTTCCCTGGCGTAAACGGAGAATCTCAGATGAAGCAGATGTTATCCGGCCTGGCTCGTCGAAGATGCGCCTGAATGTAGCTACAAAGTCAGTATAGGAGGATAGCAGGGGATCAGACTTCTCCCATAAAGGTGATGCCCAGTCAAGGGCTGAGCCACTGAGAAGGGAGATGATATAGGCAATTTTGGTACGGTCACTGAAGAAATTGCCAGGTAGAAGCTCAAAGTGGATTTCACATTGATTGAGAAATCCCCTGCAGAACCTTGGAGATCCATCAAATTTTGCTGGCGTTGGAAGATGAAGATGTGGACTGGAAATGGGTAAGGTGGGTGGGGTTACAGCTGGTGTCACTGTAGTGGACGCACCGGACGTGCCAGGTCCACGGAGGGTCGTTTGAATCCCATCCAGCCGTGTAGAGAGATCCTGGAGACAGCGGATGATGTGGCCCTGTGCAGCCTCCTGATGTTCAAGTCGGGCTGCCAGTTCTTGCATCGGCCTGGCCGCTTGATCCTGGTCTCCGGCTGGATTCATTAGGTCAGTGCTTACTGTCACAACTGAGGGCCTGAGCTGACGGGAGGCAGCCTCAGTTGTAGGGGCTGAGATGTAACGGAACCTGGGAGGTTGTATCAGACCCCTAGACATGTAAGTAACATGTAGAATAACTGCCCGAAGGCGTGACCACGACAACCAGGATAAAAGTCAATGATGTTTATTATGACAAACTCCGTAACACAGCAGCAGTAAAGGAAACATAAAAGTCAACAGAGGATAAATACAATTCCTGGGTACTACAGGGTGGCAAGGGCCACAGGCACTGGTAGTGTGAGACAGTTCTTATAATCTTCTAGTTGGAAAGTCCTTACCAGGCCTGACTGTAGCAATGGAGAGAACCCAGGATCGTACCAGCTGATGTTCCAGGAAAGGCTGGGCTGCTGAAGGTAAAACGGCTGCTGTGGATACTGGCTGGAACCAGACTGTTGTTGGTACGGAGTGGATACTGGCTGGAACCAGTTAAATAATAAACGAACTTGAGATCGATGAAATAATAATGAAGTTTGGAGTTTGAGAGCGGTGAAATAATAATACCGGTGGAGAGTGGTAAACTGCAGAAAGGACACCGGCCCTTTAAGAGAAGCTGTACACTGCTGGAAGCTGGGCTGGAAGCAGGTGATTGATAATGAAGTTTGGAGTTTGAGAGCGGTGAAATAATAATACCGGTGGAGAGTGGTAAACTGCAGAAAGGACACCGGCCCTTTAAGAGAAGCTGTACACTGCTGGAAGCTGGGCTGGAAGCAGGTGATTGATAATAAAGTTTGGAGTTTGAGAGCGGTGAAATAATAATACCGGTGGAGAGTGGTAAACTGCAGAAAGGACACCGGCCCTTTAAGAGAAGCTGTACACTGCTGGAAGCTGGGCTGGAAGCAGGTGATTGTTGTAACTGGAAACAGGTGAGTCCAGAATGGATCGGAGAGTCAGGCTACACCGCAGATGGAATGCTGGTGCGGGTCTCTATAGCAGAAGTCTGGAGACAGGAGCTGGAACCTGGAAGACAACCACAGGAGAGAGACAAACTGGAACTAGGTTAGACAACCAAAGCACTGACGCCTTCCTTGCTCAGGCACAGCTTACTTATACCTGCAGCAAGGAAGGGGTTGGCTAGGCAATTATGCAAATCAACAATACAGACAGCAGATTGGTGGAAATGATCAGATGACAAAATCCAAGATGGCTGCGCCCATGCAGACACTTGGAGGGAAGTTTGGTTTGTAATCCATGTGAGAATTGAAACAGTAATGGCGACGCCGGCCACAGGAGACAGGAGACGCCAGACTGACAAGCGCACATTTAACCACGCGGGCACAGCGGAGGCCGCGGCTGATGAAATCACCACTCTGACATTCTGCATGTGGAAACTCAGGAACAGCGGGATCCGGTCCTGGAACGCTGAGCCAGCCTTAGGAGGCATCTGAAGGGTAAGTAATGGCGTCCAGATACCCGGATCGTGACACACAGATTCCACTAAATAATACACACAGGGCCGGATCTTGCCCTTGTGGCACCCCGGGCAAAAATGGGGGCGTGGCTTCATGTGGGGGCGTGGTCAGTTACGCCCCCATTTGTGCCCCCTGTAGCGCAGCTGGAAAAAAAAAAAAAAGTATACTTACAATTCCCGCTCCTGATTCCAGACCTCCTCCTCCGCCGGCGCCGCTCTTCTCCTGGACTCGGATGGTTGTGTCTGTCCTCGGATCTATGGGAGAGACGTCATTACGTCTCTCCCATAGCACAGCATAGACACTAGAGGTCAATTATGACCCCTAGTGTCTCTGCCACTATGCTGTGCGGTGCGCGATGACGTCATCGCGCACCGCACAGCAAAGGTCCTCTCCATGAAGGGAAACTAGACGCTTCGTCTAGTTTCCCTTCATGGAGAGGACCTTTGCTGTGCGGTGCGCGATGACGTCATCGCGCACCGCACAGCACAGTCCTCTCCATGAAGGGAAACTAGACGCTTAGCGTCTGGTTCCCTTCAAAGCGGGGGACCAGCGGCGGGCACAGCGGGGGGCACTGCAGAGGGCACAGTGGCGGATCTTGCCATGGTGCGGCGCCCTCCGGAAGGCGGCGCCCCGGGCAAAAGTACTGCTTGCCCCCCGTGGCAAGATCCGGTACTGGATACACACTGACATTGACCCACTTACTGACACATCTTACTGACACACACCACTTACTGAGACACTATTTACTGACACACACAAAACAGAAACCTACTGATACAGACCACTTACTGACAGACATTATTTACTGATACACACACACAGACAAACTTACCGACACAGACCACTTACTGACAGACACTACTTACTGACACACACACTGACAAATAAACTTACTGACACAGACCACTTACTAACAGACATTACTTACTGACACACACACAAACTTACTGACACAGACCACTTACTGACAGATATTACTTACTGACAAAGATCACTTGCTGACAGACATTACTTACTGACACAGACCACTTGCTGACAGACACAGACCACTTACTGACAGACATTACTTACTGACAGATATTACTTACTGACACACACAGACAAATACACCTGACACAGACCACTTACTGACAGACATTACTTACTGACACGCAAACAGACAAATACACCTACTGACACAGACCACTTATACTGATAGACATTACTTACTGACACACAGATACACTTACTGACACAGACCACTTGCTGACAAACAAACTTACTGACACAGACCACTTACCGAAAGACACACTGACACAGACCACTTACTGACAGACATTACTTACTGACGCACACACAAATACACCTACTGACAGACCACTTACTGACAGACATTACTTACTGACACAGACCACTTGCTGACAGACACAGACCACTTACTGACAGACATTACTTACTGACACACACACAGACAAATACACCTACTGACAGACCACTTACTGACAGACATTACTTACTGACACGCACACAAATACACCTACTGACACAGATCACTTACTGACAGAGATTACTTACTGACACAGACCACTTACTGACAGGCATTACTTACTGACACACAGACAAATACATCTACTGACACACATCACTTACTGAAAGAGATTACTTACTGACACAGACCACTTACTCACAGGCATTACTTACTGACACACACACAAATACATCTACTGACACAGATTACTTACTGACACACATTACTTACTGACACACACAGATACACTTACTGACACAGACTACTTGCTGACAAACAAGCTTACTGACACAGACCACTTACTGACAGACATTACTTACTGACACGCACACAAATACACCTACTGACACAGATCACTTACTGACAGAGATTACTTACTGACACACACACTTACTGACACAGACTACTTACTGACAAACAAACTTACTGACAGGCATTACTTACTGCCACACACTGCCAAATACATCTACTGACACAGATCACTTACTGACAGGCATTACTTACTGACACACAGACAAATACACCTAATAACACAGATCACTTACTGACAGGCATTACTTACTGACACACACAGACAAATACACCTAATGACACAGATCACTTACTGACAGGCATTACTTACTGACACACACAGACAAATACACCTAATGACACAGATCACTAATACCCCTTTTCCACCTACGTACCGTGTCCGATCCCGGATGTTTAACACGGCTACAACCCGTGTCGGCTCCCCCGTTTCCACTACACTTCGACACGGGTTATTCCCGTGTCTGATCTGTTTCCACCTAACCCGGGTAAGCTCTGTAAAAGCCTATTGCTGTCATTACAAATGGACTTTTTACTGTCTCATCAAGATGATGTCATCAAAAGGACCAAAACAGAGGGGTGGGGCCTGCTCACAGCATTGCAGCAATGGACGCCGGTGCAGTAGCTGTGTCTAGCATGGAGTCGCAGACTGTTTGCAGTTTACTGCTTCTTTCTGCTACAGACAGCTTGATGCAGCTTTTCACCTTGTGCTACCTACTGCAGAGCTGGAGAAGGAGAGCTCAATTCTTTGCAGAGAGGGCTACCTATCGACGCAAATATTTGAAAAGGAGGAGAGCGCGTATATCATCCACTGTTGTTATTTCTCTCATAACAATGAACTGTACACCAAGCCGAAGAATGTGGATGAGAGATCGCAGACATGGGGAAGCATTCATGCAGACTATTCTAGCATATCAGGAGGAGCAGTGGATGGCAAACTTCAGGATGTCTCGCGCTACATTCGAGTATGTTTTGGAACTACTGTCCCCCGCAATAACCATGCAGACCACCAGGTTCCGTAAGCCCATTGAGCCAGCCAGGAGATTAGCGATTGCTCTCTGGTGGTATGCTACCCCTGGAGAGTATCGCACAGTTTCCAGTTTATTTGGAGTAGGGATTGGCACGGTCTGCAAGATTGTCTACCAGGTCACGCGGGCATTGCTGGATACCATGTACCATCGCTTTATTTCCTTACCACAAGGACAGCGGCTAGATGAGACTATAAAAGGGTTTAAGAAGCGTGGCTACCCACAGTGTGCTGGTGCCATAGATGGGACCCACATCCCCATCATCGCCCCCCGTGACAACCCAGCGGACTATTACAATCGTAAGGGTTGGCATTCCATTGTTCTGCAAGCGGTAGTGGACCACAAATACTGGTAAGCACTGTTTCACTAATGTGTTTGAAATAGGCTTGGCCTGTTTTATGATAATGCATAAACCTTCATTTTTAGTTTCACAGATGTCTTCATAGGGTGGCCCGGACGGTCACATGATGCAAGGGTTCTCGCCAACTCCGATCTTTACAGTATTGCTGAGGACAAGCTTGGTGGATGGCTTTTCCCTCGAGAGGTTAGATTATTTACTACTTAAACTGAAATGTTTGCCCATAAACCAATAGTCAAGTTTTACCCCTGTAATAATATTAATGTTTTATTAACAGAAATCGGTGATCGTACATGGTGTGGACATCCCGGTCCATCTCATTGGTGATGCAGCATACCCATTACAGCGCTGGCTAATGAAGGGCTACACCCAGCATGTTCACTTATCCCCCGAACAGACATCATATACCCATGCCCTAAGTTCGGCCCGTATGGCAGTGGAGAATGCGTTTGGGCGTTTAAAAGGACGCTGGCGCTGCCTCATGAAGAGGAATGATGTGGACTTGAAAATAATGCCAGATATAGTAGCGGCCTGCTGCATTCTCCATAACATATGTGAGATTCAAAAGGAAAACTTTCTCCCCGAGTGGAATATACATGATCATGGGGCGGGGGTCGCTGTACATGATGCACCAGGCTTGGTGGGGGGGCATGACGCTGCCAGCGAGTGCATAAGGGCCACCATTGCAGCTAATCTTCAAACAATGTTGCAGTAGAGAAAACCGACAAGTTTTTGTGTGCAAACAATTTTTGTTTATTTCGTTTTTCAGTTATAAAAATTTGGTTCAAAAGTTGTTATTATATTTTTTCTTTTAAACAGTTGGCACACATTTTCTGAGGTAACAATATAAAATATTTAAGTGCAAACATGTCACTGTAAAATTCCACATAACGCAAGGGGTCTTCAACATGTGTCCCTCCAGCTGTTGTGGAACAACATGTACCAGCATGTGTTGCTATGTGTTTCCACAACAGCTAGAGGGCCACATGGTGAAGACACCTGCCCTGAGGTAAAAGAGTAAAGTGCAAACAGGGCACTCTGTAAAAAAAAACCCCTAATGTTTGGTTTGGCAGGTATCGGGTTACCCCCAATATTTGGATCACACTGCCGCACATTTCCTGAGGTAACAATATAAAAAGGTAGCCCCAATATCTGGATCCCACTGCCCATTTTCTGAGGTAACAATATAAAAGTTTAAAGTGCCAACAGGGCACTCTGTAAAATCAAAATAATGTTTGCATTTGTAGGTATCAGGGTTGAGGATACAGTGCAAACAGAACCTTAAAACACAAACATTGGGGTAAATTTACTAAGCTCCCGATTTTGACCGAGATGCCGTTTTTTCATCAAAGTGTCATCTCGGTAATTTACTAAGCACTAATCACGGCAGTGATGAGGGCATTCGTAATTTTTTCCAAGTTCAGGTAAAAAATTACGAATGAATACACCATCGGTCAAAACGCGGCTGTTTAAGTATGAATCTCGGTCATTTACTAAGAAGTGCAAAGCAAAAAAACACAAAACACTGCCGTGAAAAATTACAACTCGTAAAAAAGTGCTAAAAAAAAACAGACCTGCTTTTTTTTTCCGTGATTTGATAGGCATGCAGGGATCCATGAGATCCGTGCATGTATATCAGTTGGAAGGGGTGGGAAAGTGCTTATTTTTACAAAAAAAATTGCGTGGGGTCCCCCCTCCTAAGCATAACCAGCCTCGGGCTCTTTGAGCCGATCCTGGTTGCAGAAATATGGGAAAAAAAATGACAGGGGTTCCCCCATATTTAAGCAACCAGCATCGGGCTCTGCGCCTGGTCCTGGTCCCAAAAATACGGGGGACAAAAAGAGTAGGGGTCCCCCGTATTTTTAAAACCAGCACCGGGCTCCACTAGCTGGACAGATAATGCCACAGCCGGGGGTCACTTTTATATAGTGCCCTGCGGCCGTGGCATCAAAAATCCAACTAGTCACCCCTGGCCGGGGTACCCTGGGGGAGTGGGGACCCCTTCAATCAAGGGGTCCCCCCCCCCAGCCACCCAAGGGCCAGGGGTGAAGCCCGAGGCTGTCCCCCCCCATCCAATGGGCTGCGGATGGGGAGGCTGATAGCCTTTGTTGTAAAAGAAAAGATATTGTTTTTAGTAGCAGTACTACAAGGCCCAGCAAGCCTCCCCCGCATGCTGGTACTTGGAGAACCACAAGTACCAGCATGCGACGGAAAAACGGGCCCGCTGGTACCTGTAGTACTACTACTAAAAAAATACCCAAAAAAAGACAAGACACACACACCGTGAAAGTATAATTTTATTACATACATACACACATACATACATACTTACCTTATGTTCCCACGCAGGTCGGTCCTCTTCTCCAGTAGAATCCAAGGGGTACCTGTTGAAGAAATTATACTCACGAGATCCAGGGGTCCAGGCTCCTCGGCAAATCCAGGGTTAATCCACGTACTTGAAAAAAAACAAAAAAACGGTGTCCCGACCACGAACTGAAAGGGGACCCATGTTTGCACATGGGTCACCTTTCCACGAATGCCAGAAACCCACTTTGACTTCTGTCTAAGTGGGTTTCTGCAGCCAATCAGGGAGCGCCACGTTGTAGCACTCTCCTGATCAGCTGTGTGCTCTTGTCCTCACTGACAGGCAGCACACGGCAGTGTTACAATGTAGCGCCTATGCGCTACATTGTAACCAATGATGGGAACTTTCAGCTCAGCGGTGACGTCACTTTAGGTCAACCGCAGGGCAGAAAGTTCCCATCATTGGTTACAATGTAGCGCATAGGCGCTACATTGTAACACTGCCGTGTGCTGCCTGTCAGTGAGGACAAGAGCACACAGCCGATCAGGAGAGTGCTACAACGTGGCACTCCCTGATTGGCTGAAGAAACCCACTTAGACATCAGTCAGAGTGGGTTTCTGGCATTCGTGGAAAGGAGTCCCATGTGAAAACATGGGGCCCCTTTCAGTTCGTGGCTCGGCTTTCCGTTTTCTTATTTTATGCAAGTACGTGGATTACCCCTGGATTTCCCGAGGAGCCTGGACCCCTGGATCTCGTGAGTATAATTTCTTCAACAGGTACCCCTTGGATTCTACTGGAGAAGAGGACCGACCTGCGTGTGAACATAAGGTAAGTATGTATGTATGTTTGTGTGGATGTATGTAATAAATCTTTACTTTCACGGTGTGTGTGCCTTGTCTTTTTTTGGGTATTTTTTTAGTAGTAGTACTACAGGTACCAGCGGGCCCGTTTTTCCGTCGCATGCTGGTACTTGTGGTTCTCCAAGTACCAGCATGCGGGGGAGGCTTGCTGGGCCTTGTAGTACTGCTACTAAAAACAATATCTTTTCTTTTACAACAAAGGCTATCAGCCTCCCCATCCGCAGCCCATTGGATGGGGGGGGACAGCCTCGGGCTTCACCCCTGGCCCTTGGGTGGCTGGGGGGGGGACCCCTTGATTGAAGGGGTCCCCACTCCCCCAGGGTACCCCGGCCAGGGGTGACTAGTTGGATTTTTGATGCCACGGCCGCAGGGCACTATATAAAAGTGACCCCCGGCTGTGGCATTATCTGTCCAGCTAGTGGAGCCCGGTGCTGGTTTTAAAAATACGGGGGACCCCTACTCTTTTTGTCCCCCGTATTTTTGGGACCAGGACCAGGCGCAGAGCCCGATGCTGGTTGCTTAAATATGGGGGAACCCCTGTCATTTTTTTCACCATATTTTTGCAACCAGGATCGGCTCAAAGAGCCCGAGGCTGGTTATGCTTAGGAGGGGGGACCCCACGCATTTTTTTTTATTATTTTACAGTGTTTAATTAAAAAAAAAAAAATAAACCCCAGCACGGATCACACAGATCCGGCCGAGATTGATTGTAAAAAAAGTCGGCAGTGTTTTGCTAATCACTGCCGTAAAAATAGGTAAAAAACCACGAATGACATCGACATCGGAAGAAAAGAAAAACCCGAATACGACAGCTTAGTAAATCCATCGTAATCAATTCAAAAAGTTGCAGTTTTACACTGTCGATGTCATTCGTGATTGAACTTTGACCTTTTTTCGGAAATTACGAATCTTAGTAAATTTACCCCACTGTTTTATAACCCGCTGCTCTAAGGCAGTTGTCTATCTATATACCCGAAATTCTGAGGATTGCGGGATTTGTGTTGGGGGATTTGAGGGAGGTTCATAGTTGTATGGACCATATGGGTGCTGTGGGTAGGCTGTGTCTTGCTGTTGTGTTTGTGTGGTATTCCCTATGGTACGTGCAAACGTGCGTTCAAAAAATGTCATCTGCCTATCATGCATGGCCATTAACTGACTCATAAAAGTTTGATGCATTTCTTTTTCTGACGCAAGAAATCTCTCAAGCCGTGCATCTTCCTGGGCATTGAGCTCACTATCTGCCTCACGCAGGTGATCCACGATAATGGACTTCATTGCTTTGGCCATTTGTTCTGTTTTGTTCAGTTTCTTTTTCCGCTGTGGAACGTTGTAGACTGTGAAGATGAAACAGAATGTAAGCAACAATATAAAAATAGCAGTGGTAGCATATACGTGTTTGTGGCCTTCTCCCACCTGCACACTAGCTATACTCTGCACCATTACTATGCCTTTACATATAGGGACTGCTGCAACTGTATTTGTAATGGTAATACTTACTATTTGAGCGCAAAGTCGTGGTCTTGGGGGGTTGCGACGTCTCCGTCTGAGACTGTGGTACGTCCTCAATAGTGGCACTGATGGAATCATCATTGACGGTCGAGTCTTCGAAACTGCTGTCCGATATAAGCAGCGGGGATGATGGGCTGCATTGTGAGCTGGGAAGGCTGTGCTGTGTTTCGTCACAGTCCTCGTCGACTGACATCTGGCGACTGGCAGAGCTGGATGATGATAGTGCTATGGGATTTATCGCAGTTTTGCCGAAGACACTATAGCATAGGTCATAATATGGCCATTCCATACGCCCAGCACCACTTTTCTTGCGGTTATGGTCGTGTACTTTGGTGAATTGTCTGCGTAGTGCCTTCAATTTGTTAACGACTTGTTGCTGGGTTTTTTGGATGCCCCTTTCTGCCAGCATAAGGGATATGTTCTTGTAGACGATAGCATCCTTAACTGTTCCAGTCACCTGCCTTCTTATTTCTTCCTCTCCCCGAATATTAAGCAGCTCTTTGATCTCTGTGTCTGACCAGGTATGGCTAGCCATGTTGCTGTGCTGGAGCTTCTGCTGCTGTATATTGTCTGTTTGTTTGGAAGCTGCTGCAATAAAAATATCTGTATGTACCCAGCGCGACTTCAGAGTGTTTTGTTTGCAAGCTGCCTCAATGCCTGCATGTGCCCAGCGTAGTGTTGTTTGCTGCTGCGGTGCCTGCATGTGCCCAGCGTGTCTCCCAGGGATGACATCATCTTCCAGTGCCCCAGAAGCAGCCAATCAGCGTCTCAGAGCGTTACTCGGGTCTGAAAACACGTGTAATGACCGTTTCCACTGCACCGCTATCCGTGTCATTACCGTGTTCTACCCAGGTAAATAGCCGGGTTGGATTCCCGGGTCACTCAACCCGTGTTGACCCGTTTCCACCTACTAAAAATCCGTGTCGATGCGCGCCCCCGTGCAAAAACACGGGTAAAAACAGCTAGTGGAAAAGGGGTATAACTGAAATATGGGAAGAGGGCGACCTCCGGGCCTGGTGTGCTCTGCTCTGCCCCTACTAAGGTGTCGCACATCTGCTGCATGCACTATGCAATCCATAACCCACCTCTCCTCACAGAGAGCAGCCCACTCTCCCAGCGCAGGTCCTTCAGACAGGCCAGAGAGCGGAGCTTTTGTCTGTTGTGGCATGAAGATGACGCATTGGATTGGTCTGGGGGCGGAGCTTCAACAGATATGGGACGGAGCTTCAAGTGGTATGAGGACAAGCTCCGGACTGGTGTGGGGGGCGGAGCTTCGGCGGGTCTGGGGGCGGAGCTTAGACGGGATCAGGGGCAGAGCTAGTATGAAGACAGAGCTTCTGATTGATCTGGGGGCGGAGCTTCGATGAAACCAGGGGGGGGGGGGCGGGCTGAGTTCCGGCAGGTCTGGGCAGCAGCGCAGCAGAGTGTCAGACTGACAAGCCAGGCCATGGGGTGTTATGCACAGTGGCCAGCTGGTGCTACGTTGGGCACCTTGGGAGGTGCGGTGAGCTGCTGGTGGTGACAGGATTATTTTTTTCCTGTCAACACTTGCTGCACCGCATTGGCTCCTGTGGGCCTATTTTCAATGGGGGGCCTGGAGCTGCAGCTCCATCCGCCCCATTGTTAATCCGGCCCTGACCCCATCCACAGGAAGTACAAGCTTTTAAACCCCAAGCTCCTCTTCATCTTGATAGACAGATGTTGAACCCACATCAGTATCTTCCTGAGCACCACCCACTTCTCCTAAATAAAAGTACTTAGGAAAGGGGAACTAACTTGCCTGTCTGTAAGACCTCATTAGAGCCACACCCTGCTAGACACACATGGTAAGTTACTCACTTTGCCACACTTTCCTCCCCCAGTGGATGCTGACTCTATGGGAAGGGCATATTTTCTTGACTGGGCATTGGCATTTTTATGTAATAATCTCGGACTATGCTCAATGTGAAACTGAGTGACTTTAGACCAAACAAAAAGAGCAAGTTAACGTCTCGCTTTCCTTGTGACCAGTAGTGGTCTATTGTTGGTGAACGTTGTGAATTTCCGACCAAACAGGTAGCAATGATGAGTCCATATTATCGACAAAAATACTTTCCTACTGGAGCATTCTTCTGCCGGTAGGAAGTAGATAATGGTTCAGGCACAAATCTCGATTCTCTGAACCTTTAATAAATTATTACAACACAGCACCTAACAGTACACTGGAAGTGTCTAAAAGTCTGGTGCTTTTAAGACTGGAGAAGAGCATAGCTTGGAACAAATGAAATGATCTGTACAGCTCTTTTCTCTATGGGACGCTCTAGTGGCAAAGTGGCTTACAAAGCCTCCATATCAGCCAACTTGCTCCATGAAAGTGCTGAGTTAGGTTTTAATTTCTGACTTAGGATAATGTTTTACTACCTCTGTTTTATCTATCTGGAGCTTAACGGGCCTTGTTCAACAGTATATCCCACATATACGGACTCTGCCAGAGCAACTGCAAATTTATATGGGTTTGCTGCAAGTCTTGCTGCTCTTAGGGCCTTTAAGATAGCCTTCACGTTGGTCAGATGTGAATCCCAATCCAGGGAGTATATTACAGTGTCATCTGATTATGCAGTAGCATAAGGCTGATGAGGTTCCAACAGTTAATTCATAGCTCACTGAAAGATGGAAGTTCCTTGTTCTGGTAGACTCCAAAGAGAGTGGCAAAGGCAGTATTTTGCTTTGGTCCTTATGACGGAAATTTTCCAATTCAATTTTTTCTAGCTTGTTGCTAGCTAAGGCCTCCACTAGTTCATCTACCCTAAGCATGGGGAAAAGTGGAACACTTTTTAAATGGCTTGCAAAAGTGAATGGTGCTATCCAGTTTCAGAGCCATCGTAACTGGGCTTCAACACTCAATTAAGGACTCAGATGAATCTCCCCTGTTCAGCCTCTGGTTTACGATGTCATGCTCTATGATATTGGCACAGTATGTCATGGAACAGGAGAGAAGACATCCTACGTACCATCCAAAACCAATCCTACAGTTACCTCGGGTTCTTCAACCCTAGTCCGAAGCATTGCGGCACTTGGGTTTCTCTTGCCAAGATTTATGGAGATCCTTACAGTATGTCTGCAATCCTTTACTCCATATCAATTTAACAGAGCTTATAGTTTACTGGGTCAATCTGCTCTATTACCTCATAGGTCCCTTTCCAGTCCCGTCACTTCTTGAATAAGTACTTACATCAATACTTTATCCCCTGGTTGAAATGACTGCATGACCACTGACCTGTCATAGTTACATTTCTACCTTTCTTTAGCCCCTTATAGATGTCATTGTGTGACAGATGCTATCTTAAGTAACCCCTCTCGCATGCGAGCTACAAACTTTACCAGGGTTGATCCCTTTGGCTTCTGTTGCTCCCAACTCTCTTATATCATAATATCACTCCGCTTGATTTTCTTCCGTTAAGCTATTTTAATGACTACAGTCTATAACCATTTGAGGTACCACTTGTACCGCAATCACCAGGTAGGGTAGTAGTCCGTCCTAATCTCTTTTCTCCTATGCTATCAGGGTGTCAGGATTTGTCTTTGTTTTGGTCTCATAACAGTGGCCAAGGTGTTAATACAGCTGGAAGGGTGTGTGGAGAAAACCAGGGGGTCAGAGCAAGTTCCTCTTCATGGAAAAGTATATTTAATACAGGATAAATGATTAGGCACAGCAACAGTCATTCTTACCAGCAGTCCTGGCGGACATGATCATGAAATAGAGTTGCAGTGTCCAATAGACGAGACGAGTGGAATTCTGTAAGCAGCGAATATACAACAGAATAAATGATGCAATGACAGAATCAGGATCCGCTGAACACAATACAGAAGGCAGGTGTTGTTAGCTGAGCAGGAGCAGATTACTGGGAAGACAGAGCATTGGAGACAGGGAACAGCAATGCATGTGGAGACTGGAGGTGACTTGTAATACCATAGACAGGGATGACACACACACACACACACACACACACACACACACACACACACACACACACACACACACACACACACACACACACACACACACACACACACACACACACACACACACACGTGTAGCCATAGCCTTATAACCCATGCAGGGAATTGATCCTGTTTGAATGTTTATATCTCTGTTTTTTTTCTCCCCAGTATATAATAGCTGCATAACAGGGGTATGGTGCAAATAGGGAGATTGCTAAACTTTTCAGGGACAGGAACAGTAGGATGTGCTGAGACTGATACTTGGAAGGTGCTATGAACTGGAACAGTATGGAACTTGTAGTGTGCCAATACCAGGAGCAAGCTGGAACTAGCGCTGAGGTCAGGAACAGGCAGCAAGATGTGCTGAGCAGTGTTTGTGTGGGTTTTCCCATGGGTGCTCCCATTTCCTCTCACACTCTAAAAGCATACTGGACCTGAGCCGGGCACAGGCGTGGCCGTGTTAGCGTCACTTGCCGTAGTCGCATCTGCATATTATGTAATGCCATGGGCAATTTCACGAAACTGATGTTCAGCATTTGTGGGCACAGCCGCTGTCAGCGAAACGCCTGTGTCAGTTTACCCACCCTCCAGCTACCTCACAGGAACGCCCACTAAGATTCACAGACTCTGCGACCAATTGTGTGCTGCGTTTCTGAGCACTGACAATAGCATACCTCCCATTCCATGGCCCATTCCAGGAGAGACACAATGCTCTGCTCCTGGACTTCCCTCTTAATTTAGGATTGCCGTTACCTGCTTTGAATAGATTACTTGATACCAAAGGTGTTTCAGCACAGGTGATGGCAATCCAAAATTAAGAAGGAAGTCCAGAAGCAGAGCATTTTGTCCCTCGTGTGACTAGGATGGATGTGCAGCCATTTTGTCCCTCGTGTGACTAGGACGCACGTGCAGCCATTTTGTCCCTTGTGTGACTAGCACACACGTGCAGCCATTTTGTCCCTCGTG
Source organism: Pseudophryne corroboree (assembly GCF_028390025.1). Taxonomy (NCBI): domain Eukaryota; kingdom Metazoa; phylum Chordata; class Amphibia; order Anura; family Myobatrachidae; genus Pseudophryne; species Pseudophryne corroboree. The sequence continues at coordinate 362,256,771 of NC_086454.1, read as the reverse complement.
TGACTGGGATGCATGCGCAGACATAACATATCAGCCAGCTGCGAGCAGCATGGACACTGCGTCTGGCCCTCCGTTAGGCTAATTGGCTTCCAACATAAGATTTACGCCAGTGTATATGGGTGTGTCCATGCATAGGGAATAAAGGAGCTAATTCAGCGGTGAACGCATTTCTTACAACAGCTGCATCTTTGTACGCAGCCGTTGTGTGAAATTATGCAAATGCCACAGGAAGCGTCTAGTGTAAACACCTCCGGCCGGCTTATGTAGGCCGCTGCTGTATTTGAAGGCGCAGGTCCATTCCCCAAACAGCTGCATACTGTCACTTCACTGACGCCTGCAGCCGTACAGCATCCGTCATTCCTTCTCATGATCTGCAGCTTCTGCGCATATCAATAAATGTCAGGAAACTGAAAATATCGCTCCAGCGTCCTCCTCCGCATCAGCCTCACAGAGTGTAAGCTCTTCTGGGGCAGGGACTGATGTGAACGAGTGAAATATTCGCTGTGGAATATGTGTGCGCTATATAAATAACTGCTAATAAATAAGTGGGACAAACAGTTTCTTGGTGTAAGGGCAGCCACCAGACCGCAGTAAAGAAATCAGCTTGAAATACACAAGTGGTACGAGACAAGTTAAGCAAGGCATAGAGACCCACTGTACAGCCAGTTTTCAAGAGCCAAGCTAAGCAAAGGAGACATCAGTCCAATAAGTAGGCAGGAGATATATATATATTTGTTTTAATTTAAATTTCTATCGTCCCTTATCCCTAAAACGTTTAATTTTTTTCTTGTAGAATTGAGATTTCATCTAATACGGAGTTGTCTTTGTAGAGCGGTGCAGGACTGTGCCGCGCGCCGTTATAAGCCATTCATCAAAACCATCACAGTTACTGTACAAGTTCAAGAGACTCCGTGCAGCTAACAAGTGCTAGGGATACATTAGTCAGCACTATCGCGTCTCGTGAATTGTCTTTCCCAGGGCAAGTTGTAGGTGACCGGACTGAGAGCAGAGATATGCGGCATATCATCAACGGAGCATTGTTTCACGTAAGGATCCGTTCCTCATAAGGCTCATATTGTTATTTAGCATAATGAGCCTATCTGAATGACTGAGGACAGATGTCACTGGTGAGAGCGTGCAACCATTTATTTCTCAAGGCCTCATCTGCCGAAAAGAGGCCTGGCAGTTATTAACAATAATAAAACAGAGTGACCTATAATTTCATTGGATAGCCCCTGCAAGCCCTGTCATCCTAAACAATCACATAAGCAGCGAGGACGGAGGATTGTTCGCCAAACTGCAAGTACATTTGTTTTTTCACTAGAATAATTACCATATCTTTTAATGTTACATTCCAGTCTGCTACGCCAAAAAGTCTCTTTCTATTAATGAGTTTGTTGTCAGTCAAGGCAGATCCTTGGCCACATGTCCAGCTGGGAATCAGCAGATACATGTTAGTTTTTACTTTACGTTTACTAGAAATATAGGAACATTATAATATTAATTCATGCTGTATATATATTAATATCCTTATTATTATCCTTCATTTATATGGTACCACAAGGGGTCTGCAGCGCCAATTGTTCCTGCTTCCAACACATCAACATCAAGATCTGATTGTTCACCTTGCCATTGTAATGACTTCACTTGTCAATGGTTTTGTGTCTGTACATATTTTTTTTTTCTTTTTGAGAAATATACTTCTAAGGACTGTTTATGAATTATGGAGACAGAAAAAAAATAATTTGGAAATTTTTTGTTTCTGTTTGTTTGTCTATTCGTTCCGGCATCACACAAAACTACTGGATGAATTTGGATGACGTTTTCACTATTGCACAGGTTCTCAAACTCGGTCCTCAGGACCCCACATGATTCATGTTTTGCAGGTTATCTATACATTTTTAAAATGTGACAGTTAGTGATACACAGTGCACCTGCCAGGGGACCTGGAAAACGTGAACCGTGTGGGGTTCTGAGGACCGAGTTTGAGAACCACTGCACTATTGTATAGTTTAGTGACCTAGGGCCTAATTCAGACCTGGTCGCAGCAGCAAAAATTTTCTCTAATGGGTAACACCATGTGACCTGCAGGTGGGGCAGATGCAACATGTGTAGAGAGAGTTAGATTTGAGTGGAATGTGTTCTTGATCTCGATGTGACATCAGGGAGAGGAACAATAAAGGAGAAACTAGACACTTGACACCCGGCGCACTGCATTGCACTGAAAGTTAGTGTTCCAATCATGCTACTGCGGAACTTAACTCCACCCACGAACCAGACTTAAAGGGGTAAATTGACTAAGATGGGAGTTCTATTTGAGATGGGATGTTTCCCATAGCAACCAATCAGATTTTACTTCTCATTTATCAAGCACCTTTTAGAAGATAATACCTGGAATCTGATTGGTTATTATGGGAAACATCCCATTTTAAATAGAACTCCCATCTTAGTCAATTTACCCCAAAGTGACTGCTCTGCAGAGGAACCTAATTGAGGCAGAGATTATAACGGGATGTGGCGCCGCTGAAACTGTGTTTATACCACTTATACCCTTTATCCCCAACAATTTTCTTTTAATTTCAAATGCCTGCAGTTTCCTGCAAGCGTCTGCTTCGCTATGACCATGAACGAGCCGCAGGGCCAAATGCTCAGGGCTGCAGGCGTAGATGTCAGGACCAGCTGCTTCTCCCATGGACAGCTTTACGTGGCTTGCTCACGAGTCAGTAGCCTCAAGCATCTTTTTGTGTTAATCCCTGAAGGAAAAACTATTCCAAATATTGTGTACAATATAAAATATACATCACAATATTAGATAGCACTACTTACTGTTGGCAGAGTGTTGCAGTGGTTAATAGTGATGTTAATCCACACAATTGATAGTTAACCAGAACGCGGGTTTATTAACATACAAAGACAACACATGTTAATGCGGAAGATGTTCTGCAGCAGCAGTAACTCACTCATACATATAACAGGCTGGTACAGTGAAAGCGCGGTACTTATTGCTATACGTCATGCGGCTGTGGTAAGGTAGTGACTCTGACAGTATGGGATGGAAGATTGCACATCTGTGCAGACTGACTCCCGCTGGAAGGAACACACACCGCCCACTGCTCTCCGTCCCGCTCAGGCAGTGCGACGCACCGTCTCTCTCTCTCAACTCCACTAGAGGGTAAACACTAGAGGGTGCGCACCCCGCGTGAAGTATACACAGGAGACAAGGTATTGAGTGCACTATACTCTAACACCCCCCTCCCCCCTTGCTCAGGACTGTCTCCGGTCACATATAAAAGGACATGACATTTTTATTTTCAATAAAGTCATACCTGTAATCAAAAACATGGTTATGAAGCAAAAAAAACAGTAAGAACAAATCAACATCAAATATATTCTAGTCCACATTCTTTCAAGAACACATTTAGCAGGTGTGATGACAGTCCCTTTGTTAACATGTTGGCAACATTGTCCTCACTTGCCACATATTCCACATTGATGGCCTTATTCTCCATTAATTCCCGAATGAAGTGATGTCTTATGGCAATATGCTTAGACCGTCCACAATGCTTGGTGCTAGAAGACAAATCTATTGCTCCTTTGTTATCACACGCAATGTTGATAGTTTCAACATGTGATAAAGAAGAGTTCACTCACACAAAGGTGGTAATTCAGACCTGATCGCTTCTGTGCGTTTTTGCACAGTGGGCGATCAGGTCTGAACTGCGCATGCGTATGCACCACAATCCGCAGGTGCAACGGTCCGCAGCGACGGGGAGCGATGGGCAGCAATGGGATAGTGCGAGAAATCCGACCGCACCGGCGGATGCAAGTTGATTGACAGGAAGAGGCCGTTTGTGGGTGCCAACTGACCATTTTTGATGAGTGTCCGGAAAAACGCAGGAGGGACCACGCGTTTGGAGGGAGGATTTCAGCTCCGGCCCCGATCATCGCTCTGGAAGAGTAAGTCCTCGGATGCGCAGAGACTGCACAAAATGAGTTTGTGCAGTCTCTCCAACACATCCGATCGCACACATACACAGCGATTACCCCCTCCCACTGTAGGCGGTGACTACCTGATCGCAGGGATGCAAAAAACGCACCCTTGCAATCAGGTCTGAATTACCCCCAAAGTCTCTTTTATCCAAAGTGCTTCCTTTGATGTTTCTGTAAGTGCCATATACTCCGCTTCTGTAGTAGAAAGGGCATCTGTGGGTTGCTTCCTGCTCGCCCAGCTGACGGCTGCACCTGCCAATACAAACAGGTACCCTGTGTAGGAATGACGGTCGTCCTCATCTGACCCCCAGTTGGCATTACAGAAAACTTTTAAGCTGGACTTTGTAAATCCCAACTTTACTGAGCTTGTTCCTTTAATGTATCTTAAAATTCTTTTAACTGCAGTGTTGCCTCCCAGGATTGATTGCAAACTGACTTGCCTGACTTACTGCATGTTGGACGAGTCCCGATACTTGCGTACATTAATCTACCAACAGCATTCTGATAAGGAATCTCATTTCCTCTATCTCTTCCTGGCTACTTGGTGACATGGCCTTTACCATTTTTACACCTTTGTCAAAGGGAGTGCTTACTAGTTTTTTGTCAGACATTCCATACTTGGAAAGTATTGCCTCAATATATGTTTGTTGATCAATTATAACAATCCCTTCTTTTACATTTTGTACAATCCTCGTGCCTAACAAATTATTTCCCGGGCCTAGATCCTTTAACTTGAACCTTTGCTTTAGCGGGTGTTTTACGCCAGTGATGTGTTTCTCTTGGCCTGCCAGTAGTAGATCATCTACGTATACAGCTATGATGAACAACGTTTTGTTTATTGTCTTGTGATATAGGCAGTGATCAGTAACACAGTTCATTTCCAACAACACAGCATCCAACTTCACATACCAGCAACGACCACTTTGCTTGAGGCCGCCTAACGACTGCTTTAAAAGGCAAACCTTTCCTGCTTGGAATATATTCTCATCATAATGTTCAGGTGGTTCCATATAAATCTCCTCAACTAACTCTCAATTCAGAAATGCAGAATCAAAGTCTAGCTGGTATAACAGTAAATCCTGTAATGTAGCAATAGCAACCACTAACCTTAAGGTGCTGTACATTGCGACAGGTGAGTAGATCTCTCCGTAATCGATTACGGACCTTTGGGTATATCCCTTAGCAACAAGGCGGGCTTTGTAACGAGCAATTGTCCCATCTGCATTTATCTTCTTGCAAAAGACCCACTTGTTCTTGATCATTTTACGGTTGCTTAGCCTATCAACTACAGTCCATGTACTGTTATCATCCAGTGCTAACAGCTCTGTATTAATTGCTGACTTCCACTCTGTCCAATCACTGCTGGGCTTTGCTTCCTGTATGTTTTGGGGTTCACAGTAAGCTATGTTTGCATATTCCTCACTGTATTTCTTGACTGGAACACCTTTGTTGCTCCTCATGGAACTCCTGTTTCCTGACTGGTTGTCTACACGGACATTCTCAGTTTCAGACACGCTTTCTCCTGCGTGTACATCCAATAATACATGTTGTTTTTCTTCTTGCTCCTCTGTCCCAGCTAGTGGCACTATTTCATGGAACACCACATCTCTGGATTTAAGAAGACGTTTGTAATGTCCCAAAGTCTGTATCCTTTGCTTTCTTCACAGTATCCGAGCATAATAAATTCTATGGATTTTGGCTCTAACTTTCTCCTTTTCTCATTAGGTATATGTGCAAAAGTTTTGCTCCCGAAGACACAAAGATGACTGACACTTGACTTTTTCCTAGACCATACCTCCAGTGGCTCTTTACCTTTTACAGCTACTGTAGGTGCATGATTTTTTTAGGTATACTGAAGTAGATACTGCTTCTGCCCAAAATCTTTTTTCCAGGCCCGCATTACTTAACATAGTCTGTGCTCTCTCAACAATTGTGTGGTTTGCCCTTTCACTCATGCCATTTTGTTCCAGTGTTTAGGCAATTGTTAGTTGATGCTTTATGCCATATTTGTTAAGGAATGCGGCTAACACCTTGTTGTCATACTCTCCACCATTGTTGGATATCAAGACCTTTAATTTCAGAGCCGTCTGAGTCTCCACCAGGTTTTTGCCTTCCACAATTTTGTTGACAGCTTCACTCTTATCTTTAATAAAATATACATATGTCATTCTTGTGGTGTCATCAATAAGAGTCATAAAAATCTGTAGCCACTGATTAATTCCACCTCCATTGGACCACATACAGATGGAGCCTCGGTCATTTCACCTGACCGAGGCGCAGGCATGCACTCCTGGCGTGACTAGGCGATCCGTCCGCCTAGTCACGCCGGAAGTGCACAGAGACGCTCCCATTCAGAGCGTCTCTGTCTGGGTGCGCGGAGATGCTCTCCAGTCAAGTGAATGGGGCGCATCTCCGTCTCCTAGTCACAGAATGAGCCTGAATAACGGAGGCTCCGTCTGTACGTCGGTGATCACTAGAGCTAGTGGTGTCTCTGCTCTACTGACTGTGGAAATGGGTTGCGAGTTTGCTTGTATTTTATGCAACTCTCACACATGGGTCTTTCATCGTTACTCACGGTGATCCCTGTTACCATTCCATCTAGCAGTTTCTGGACGTTGTCATATCCTAGATGACCCAAGCGTTTGTGCCACAGCTCCACTGCTTGGTTTGCATCAGTAGCCATCATTGCAGCACACTCCTCAGTGTCCAGGACATATAGTTGGTTGCACCGAGTTGCTGAAGCAATAACAGTCCCTCTTTTATTATGCACCATACACTTGCCCTTTGCAAACTGGACTCTGTAGCCCTTTTTCTCTAGGATGCTGATAGCAATGAGATTACTTCCCAAATATGGCACAAATAATACGCCTTGGATATCTGTAATAACTGTTTCTCCTCCAATTCTTAAACGCACTGTGATTGTACCAACTTGTCATGCAGTAAGGGTTTTATTTCCAATCCCTTTTACTGTGGTGGGTTTACACAGTGTTAAAGAACTGAACCAATGCTGATTGCAACTGAAATGCCTAGTGGCCCCCAAGTCTATGTACCAGCAATCCTTCCTGTGACTGCTACATTCAGTGCTGACTTATTTGGTTTGTCACGCTGTTTCTGCACACCACTGGAATTCCTCATCCTACAATCTGAAGCCTTATGCCCCAACTTGTGACACACAAAACACTTGAACTTGAGGTTTTTGGACTTTGTCCCTTTTGTGAGTAAGGCAGAACCCTCAGCTATGGTCTCGACAGGAATACGTTCTTGGAACTGCAGCAACTCGGCCCTTACAATTTCTGTTGTCAGCTTGGTATCATTTGACACCAAAGCAACCACAAAAAAATCAAATTCTGGTGTCAGATTTTGTAACATCGCCATTACCACTTCCTCCTCGTCCACCTGTGACCCCACAGATGCCAACTGCTGAGATATTGATAATATCTTATCAATGTAATCATTCATGTCCTTGCAGGCACTCAATTTGTCCCATATAGCATGCGTCTCAATCTTATCCTTCACATCACACTTCTGTTTTCAATTCATACGCCTTTTGTAGGGCTGTCCACATGTCCTTAGCTGACACTTTCCCACTGATTATAGAATAAACCTGCTGCTCCACAGCTAAGCCTATCATGCCGATGGCTCTGTCTACATCATCTGGGTTAGGGCCTTCTCCTGGGTCTATTGTGACCTTCCACAATTTTTCCCACTTAAGCCTCATCTCTATGGCAAACTTCCATGTAGTGTAGTTTTCTGAAACTTTCAATTTCGCAAAGTTCATGCTGAGCCCTGTGCTATGCATCTTCTCAGTGTTTTAATAAAATGTCCCTTTAAATGAATCTGTTGTACTTTTGTTCTGTGGACCTCTGTTCTGGGCTATCACTCAAACACGCGGGGCCCATAACCTGTTGGCAGAGTGTTGCGGTGTTTGATAGTGATGTTAATCCACACAATTGATAGTTAACCAGAACGCTGATTTATTAACATACAAAGAGAACACATGTTAATGCGGAAGATGTTCTGCAGCAGCAGTAACTCACTCATATATACAACAGGCTGGTACAGTGAAAGCGCAGTACTTATCGCTATACGTCATGCGGCTGTGGTAAGGTAGTGACTCTGACAGTATAGGATGGAAGATTGCACATCTGTGCAGACTGACTCCCGCTGGGAGGAACACACACCTCCCACTGCTCTCCGTCCCGCTCAGGCAGTGCAACACACCGTCTCTCTCTCTCTCTCCACTGCAGGAGGAGCTGTCTCTCTCTCTCTCTCCACTGCAGAAGGAGCTGTCTCTCTCCACTGCAGGAGGAACTGTCTCTCTCTCCACTGCAGGAGGAACTGGCTCTCTCCACTGCAGGAGGAGCTGTCTTTCTCTCTCTCTCTCCACTGCAGGAGGAACCATCTCTCTCTCTCTCCACTGCAGGAGGAACTGTCTTTCTCCACTGCAGGAGGAACTGTCTCTCTCTCTCCACTGCAGGAGGAACTGTCTCTCTCAACTGCGGGAGGAATCATCTCTCTCCACTGCAGGAGGAACTGTCTCTTTCTCTCTCTCCACCGCAGGAGGAACTGTCTCTCTCAACTGCAGGAGGAACTCTCTCTCTCTCTCTCTCTCTCTCCACCACAGGAAGAACTGGCTCTCTCAACTGCAGGATGAATCATCTCTCTCTCTCCACTGCAGGAGGAACTGTTTCTCTCCACTGCAGGAGGAGCTGTCTCTCTCCCTCCACTGCAGGAGGAACTGTCTTTCTCTCTCTCCACTGCAGGAGGAACTGTCTCTCTATCCACTGCAGGAGGAACTGTCTCTCTCTCTCTCTCTCTCTCTCTACTGCAGGAGGAGCTGACTCTCTCTCCACTGCAGGAGGAACCATCTCTCTCTCTACACTGCAGGATGAGCTGTCTATCTCTCTCTCCACTGCAGGATAAACTGTCTCTCTCCACTGCAGGAGGAGCTGTCTCTCTCTCTCTCCCCACTGCAGGAGGAGCTGTCTCTCTCGCTCTCTCTCCACTGCAGGAGGAACTGCCTCTCACCACTGCAGGAGGAACTGTCTCTCTCTCTCCACTGCAGGAGGAACTGTCTCTCTCCACTGCAGGAGGAATTGTCTCTCTCCACTGCAGGAGGAGCTGTCTCTCTCCACTGCAGGAGCAACTGTTTCTCTCTCTCCACTGCAGGAGGAACCGTCTCTCTCTCTCTCTCTCCACTGCAGGAGGAACTGTCTCTCTCCACTGCAGGAGGAACTGTCTCTCTCCACTGCAGGAGGAGCTGTCTCTCTCTCTCCACTGCAGGAGGAACTGTCTCTCTTCACTGCAGGAGAAACTGTCTCTCTCTCTCTATTGCAGGAGGACCTGTCTCTCTCTCCACTGCAGGAGGAACTGTGTCTCTTTCTCTCCACTGCAGGAGGAGCTGTCTCTCTCTATCCACTGCAGAAGGAACTGTCTCTCTCTCTCCACTGCAGGAGGAGCTGTCTCTCTCTCTCTCCACTGCAGGAGGAACCATCTCTTTCTCTCCACTGCAGGAGGAACTGTCTCTCTCTCTCTCCACTGCAGGATGAATAGTCTTTCTCCACTGCAGGAGGAGCTGTCTCTCTCTCTCTCCACTGCAGGAGGAACTGTCTCTCTCCACTGCAGGAGGAACTGTGTGTGTGTGTGTGTGTCTCTCTCTCCACTGCAGGAGGAACTCTCTCTCTCCACTGCAGGAGGAACTGTCTCTCTCTCTCCACTGCAGGAAGAACTGTCTCTCTCCACTGCAGGAGGAACTGTTTCTCTCTCTCCACTGCAGGAGAAACCGTCTCTCTCTCTCCACTGCAGGAGGAACTGTCTCTCTCCACTGCAGGAGGAACTGTCTCTCTCCACTGCAGGAGGAGCTGTCTCTCTCACTCTCTCCACTGCAGGAGGAACGGTCTATCTCCACTGCAGGAGGAACTGTCTCTCTCTCTCCACTGCAGGAGGAGCTGTCTCTCTCTCTCTCCACTGCAGGAGGAACCGTCTCTCTCTCCACTGCAGGTGGAACCGTCTCTCTCTCTCTCTCCACTGCAGGAGGAACTGTCTCATCAGTCTCCACCTCCCTGATGCTCCAGCACTAGAGGGTAAACACTAGAGGATGCGCACCCAGTGTAATGTATACACAGGAGACAAGGTATTGAGTGCACTATACTCCAACACTTACCATACTTTTAATTTTACTATTTTATCACAATTTTTTAGGATTATGTATGCATATATTCTATTATGTTTTACTAATAGGCCCTTTTTTTTATTATTGTGTATTATGCCAGTGAGTCTTTAGTACTGGCTATACACACTGATGCACCTTATAACTGAAATATATTGATTCTTCATAATGAAGCACTTTTTAATTATGATATAATGATCTTAAATAGCTATAAAAGCTCTAAGAATAGTTCACTAATTTCAGTTCTTTCTCTGCTGATTGCACAGCAGCCTTTCTAACAGAACCAGGAAGTGTTCCGTACGCAATCCACATTCATACAGCGCATCCGGAAAGTATTCACAGCGCTTCACTTTTTCCACATTTTACAGCCTTATTCCAAAATGGAATAAATAATTTTTTCCCCTCAAAATTCTACACACAATACCCCATAATGACAACATGAAAAAAGTTTTTTTTAGATTTTTGCAAATTTATTAAAAATAAAAAAACAAGAAATTAGTATTACATGTCTATGTATCTATCATTGATTTTATTCTATTATTGTCCATTGGCGGATTAAGGGAGGGGTGACAGGGTTGGCCGTCCCGGGGCCTCCACACTAGGGGTTCCCACACATTGCAGTATCTGGGATCTGGGATGGGGGGTGGTTGGGGAGAACACTCTGAATCTGCGCTGGAGCCCACGCCCCCTTGTCACCAAGCCAAGCCCCCACACTCCGGTGCGCTGTTTCTCTGCAGCAGTGGGGGTGACAACCTCGGATGCCCTTTACCCCCCCCCCCCTCCCCCCGTATAAGGCACTCTATTTTCCGTCACCTTCCACTATTATATTGTATTTGCGGCTCCCCATCGCAGGTCACTGATTGAGAGCTGCCACGCTATCACACATATATCTTTTCCAGGATGGACGCTAATCAGATCCCGTCTCCTGGCAAGAGACAAATAGTAAATTTGCATGAAAAACGAGATTTATGGTAAGAACTTACCATTGTTAAATCTCTTTCTGCGAGGTACACTGGGCTCCACAGGGAATGACATTGGGGTGTAGAGTAGGATCTTGATCCGAGGCACCAACAGGCTCAAAGCTTTAACCTTCTTCCCAAGATGCATAGTGCCGCCTCCTCTATAACCCCGCCTCCCTGCACAGGAGCTCAGTTTTTGTTAACCAGTCCAATGCAGTAGCAGGTAAGAGAGTCGACAATCGTTAGTAGCCATACACACCACACTCTCACGACAGGAGAGGGTGTCAGTGGCTAATGCCATACCAACCCAAAGAAGCTAAGGGCATCAGGGTGGGCGCCTTGTTGAGCCCAGTGTACCTTGCAGAAAGAGATTTAACAACGGTAAGTTCTTACCATAAATCTCGTTTTCTGCTGCGGGGTACACTGGGCTCCACAGGGAATGACATTGGGGATGTCCTAAAGCAGTTCCTTATGGGAGGGGACGCACTGTAGCGGGCACAAGAACCCGGCGTCCAAAGGAAGCATCCTGGGAGGCGGAAGTATCAAAGGCATACAACCTTATGAACGTGTTTACTGAGGACCACGTAGCCACCTTGCACAATTGTTCAAGGGTCGCACCACGGCGGGCCGCCCAAGAAGGTCCAACCGACCGAGTAGAATCGGCCTTTATGGTAGCAGGAGCTGGAAGGCCAGCCTGTACATAAGCATGTGCAATCACCATTCCAATCCATCTGGCTAGGGTCTGCTTGTGAGCAGGCCAGCCACGTTTGTGAAAACCAAACAGAACAAAGAGAGAATCCGACTTCCTGATGGAGGCAGTTCTCTTCACGTAGATACGCAAAGCCCGTACCACATCCAAAGACCGCTCTTTGGAAGACAATTCAGGAGAGGCAAAGGCCGGAACCACAATCTCCTGATTAAGAAGATACCACCTTAGGTAAATACCCGGGAAAGAATTCTAAGAAGCGCCCGATAACGGTGAAAAATCAGATATGGTGACCTACAAGATAAGGCACCCAAATCCGACACCCGTCTAGCAGAAGCAATAGCCAGCAGAAACAACACCTTAAGAGAAAGACCCTTGCAACGCCTCCAGAACCACCGACAAATCCCAAGGGGCCACAGGCGGGACGTAAAGAGGTTGAATCCGCAACACACCCTGAGTAAATGTATAAACATCAGGTAAAGTTGCAATTTTCCTCTGGAACCAAACCGACAAGGCAGAAATATGAACCTTGATGGAGGCCAGACGAAGGCCCAAGTCCAGGCCCTGTTGTAGAAAGGCCAAAAGTTTTGCCATGTACTAAACTTGTAAGCATCATTATTGTTAGATGCGCACCAAGCAAAGTAAGAATTCCAGACCCTATGATAAATCCGAGCAGAAGTCGGTTTCCGGGCCTTCAGCATAGTTTGAATGACCGCCTCAGAAAATCCTTTGGCCCTGAAGACGGTAGCTTCAGGAGCCATGCCGTCAAAGCCAATCGGGCTAAATCCTGATATACACAGGGGCCCTGAACAAGGAGATCCGGGCGCTGCGGAAATAGAAGGGGATGCTCTATCGAGAGACCCTGAAGGTCTGAGAACCAATGCCGTCTGGGCCAAGCTGGAGCGATCAGAAGTAGGATTGCTTGAACTTCCTTATTACTCTGGGCAGGCTTGACACCGGAGGGAACACACATGGCAGCTGAAAGTTCCATGGAATTGCCAGTGCGTCCACGAACGCTGCTTGAGGATCCCTTGTCCTTGCTCTGAAGACCGGAACATTGTGATTGTGTCGAGATGCCATCAGGTCCACATCTGAAAGGCCCCACTTGTCCACGAGGAGTTGAAACACTTCTGGATGGAGGCTCCACTCTCCGGCATGTACGTCCTGGCGACTGAGAAAGTCCGCTTCCCAGCTTAGGACCCCTGGTATGAACACTGCCGATACGGCTGGCAGATGGTGTTCCGCCCACTGAAGAATCCGTGATACTTCCCTCATTGCCATGCGGCTTCGAGTGCCACCTTGATGATTGATGTATGCCACTGTGGTGGCGTTGTCCGACTGCACTTGAACAGGTCTGTTCTGCATTAAATGCTGGGCCAAGTTCAATGAGTTGAACACCGCCCGCAATTCCAGAATGTTTATCGGGAGGAGAGACTCCTCCTTGATCCACCAACCCTGAAGAGAGTGTTGCTCCAATACCGCGCCCCAACCTCTCAGACTGGCATCCGTCATCAGAAGGACCCAGTTGGAGATCCAGAAGGGACGACCCCTGATCAATCATCAGCTCAGTGACAGACGGACCTTCGGAGACAAGGAGAACATTTGAGACCTGATCCGGTGAGGCAGGCCGTCCCACTTGGCAAGAATCAATTTCTGCAGAGGGCGGGAATGGAATTGAGCGTACTCCACCATGTCGAAAGCCGACACCATAAGACCTAGCACTTGCATTGCCGAATGTATCGACACGTGCAGACGAGATAGGAAGCATCGAATCCAGTCCTGAAGCTTCAGGACTTTCTCCTGAGACAAGAACAACCGCTGGTTGTGAGTGTCCAACAACGCTCCCAGGTGCACCATGCTCTGAGCAGGGACCAGGGAAGATTTCTTCCAGTTGATGAGCCACCCGTGGGCTTGCAGAATCTGGATAGTCAGATCCAGATGGCATAGGAGAATTTCTGGGGAATTTGCCAGGATCAACAAGTCGTCCAGGTACAGTAGGATCCTGACCCCTTGATGGCAGAGTACAGCAGTCATTACCGCCATGACCTTGGTGAAGACTCGCGGAGCCGTGGTCAAACTGAAAGGTAATGCCCGAAATTGGTAATGGAGGTTGCCAGCCGCAAACCTCAGGTACTGCTGATACGACACTGCAGTGGGAATATGCAGGTAAGCATCCTGTATGTCCAGGGAGACCATATAATCCCCAGGTCCCAAGGCCAGAACAATAGAGCGAAGAGGTTCCATACGAAACCTGGGGACCCTCACAAATTTGTTCAAGGACTTGAGGTTGAGAATGGGTCGGGATGACCCATTCGGTTTCGGGACTAGGAACAGCGGTGAATAGTACCCCTTGCCTCTCTGAGCCAGAGGCACCTGTACTACCACTCATGTGTCCAGGAAGGACTGTACCACCGAATGAAGAGTTTTTTTTGCCTTCACCTGATCCGAAGGGATGTCTGTCAGGCAAAATCGATGAGGGGGATGATTCTTGAAGGATACGGCGTAACCTCGAGTGACGACTTCCTGTACCCAGGCATCGGAAGTGGTCCTCAACCATTCCTGGGTATACCCTAGAAGTTGGCCCCCCCACCCAATGTCATTCCCTGTGGAGCCCAGTGTACCCCGCAGCAGAAATATTAATTTTCACATTGCAAAATGACATCAAAAATATTTAACACATCCATGTTACAAATGTGTCTTGTGATAAATATACCCCAAGTCATTTTATAAAGAAATGCTTAAGCTAAAATACTAGATTGTTTGGACAAGAAAAAACATATGCTTGAAAAAGAAATGTGTTCCTTACAAAATACATTTGTCGAGGATAAAACAGTGCAACAACAAACTGTTGGAAACTTGCAGTCTACTCTCTGTCTTATACATGTCACATGGAAAGGAGGAAATAATAAGACAGTTTGAAGAACAGATTTTAGAAGAGTCTCTGGAAGGAAAAGAGTCTGATATGAACACTTAAAGAAAGTGTTTTTCGCATGGCAAACAAGAGAAAGAGACAGCTGCTGCGGCAAGTAGACAGGCATACAACTGCCAGTGGTGGCAAAACGCGTTGTGTAACATTGAAAGAGATAACGCAGCAAGAAGCTGTTGTGGTCGTTCAGCAAAAAGATTTCACAATTAAGTAAATCTGTAACATGACATCAGAGCAAAACAGAGCCCATAAAACTCTCAGGTTAAAGAAAATACTCTGTAATTGTTAGGAGCTGCCCCAGCGGCTCACAGGTCCAGAAGATCCCGGTTGTTGCTAGGCGGCCAGGACACCGTGTCACACCGGTCATAATGGCTAATTGCCTTGACGCTTCCTAGGCAGCCAGGACTCTCTGCAGATGTTTGCTTTGTTTATGCAGCTACTCATCTGCAGTGTAATTACTAGGGGCCTGTCCCTGTGTGTGCAGCTACTTCTCTGCAGTGTAATTACTAGGGGCCTGTCCCTGTGTGTACAGCTACTCAGCTGCAGTGTAATTACTAGGGGCCTGTCCCTGTGTGTACAGCTACTCAGCTGCAGTGTAATTACTAGGGGCCTGTCCCTGTGTGTACAGCTACTCAGCTGCAGTGTAATTACTAGGGGCCTGTCCCTGTGTGTACAGCTACTCAGCTGCAGTGTAATTACTAGGGGCCTGTCCCTGTGTGTGCAGCTACTCAGCTGCAGTGTAATTACTAGGGACCTGTTCCTGTGTGTACAGCTACTCAGCTGCAGTGTAATTACTAGGGGCCTGTCCCTGTGTGTACAGCTACTCAGCTGCAGTGTTAGTAATTACTAGGGGCCTGTCCCTGTGTGTACAGCTACTCAGCTGCAGTGTAATTACTAGGGGCCTGTCCCTGTGTGTACAGCTACTCAGCTGCAGTGTAATTATTACTAGGGGCCTGTCCCTGTGTGTGCAGCTACTCAGCTGCAGTGTAATTATTACTAGGGGCCTGTCCCTGTGTGTACAGCTACTCAGCTGCAGTGTAATTATTACTAGGGGCCTGTCCCTGTGTGTACAGCTACTCAGCTGCAGTGTTAGTAATTACTAGGGGCCTGTCCCTGTGTGTACAGCTACTCAGCTGCAGTGTAATTACTAGGGGCCTGTCCCTGTGTGTACAGCTACTCAGCTGCAGTGTAATTACTAGGGGCCTGTCCCTGTGTGTACAGCTATTCATCTGCAGTGTAAGTAATTACTAGGGGCCTGTCCCTGTGTGTACAGCTACTCAGCTGCAGTGTAATTATTACTAGGGGCCTGTCCCTGTGTGTACAGCTACTCAGCTGCAGTGTAATTACTAGGGGCCTGTCCCTGTGTGTACAGCTACTCAGCTGCAGTGTTAGTAATTACTAGGGGCCTGTCCCTGTGTGTACAGCTACTCAGCTGCAGTGTAATTACTAGGGGCCTGTCCCTGTGTGTACAGCTACTCAGCTGCAGTGTAATTACTAGGGGCCTGTCCCTGTGTGTACAGCTACTCAGCTGCAGTGTTAGTAATTACTAGGGGCCTGTCCCTGTGTGTACAGCTACTCAGCTGCAGTGTAATTACTAGGGGCCTGTCCCTGTGTGTACAGCTACTCAGCTGCAGTGTAAGTAATTACTAGGGGCCTGTCCCTGTGTGTACAGCTACTCAGCTGCAGTGTAATTACTAGGGGCCTGTCCCTGTGTGTACAGCTACTCAGCTGCAGTGTTAGTAATTACTAGGGGCCTGTCCCTGTGTGTACAGCTACTCAGCTGCAGTGTAATTACTAGGGGCCTGTCCCTGTGTGTACAGCTACTCAGCTGCAGTGTAAGTAATTACTAGGGGCCTGTCCCTGTGAGTGCAGCTACTCAGCTGCAGTGTAAGTAATTACTAGGGGCCTGTCCCTGTGTGTACAGCTACTCAGCTGCAGTGTAAGTAATTACTAGGGGCCTGTCCCTGTGTGTACAGCTACTCAGCTGCAGTGTAAGTAATTACTAGGGGCCTGTCCCTGTGTGTACAGCTACTCAGCTGCAGTGTAATTACTAGGGGCCTGTCCCTGTGTGTACAGCTACTCATCTGCAGTGTAATTATTACTAGGGGCCTGTCCCTGTGTGTACAGCTACTCATCTGCAGTGTAAGTAATTACTAGGGGCCTGTCCCTGTGTGTACAGCTACTCAGCTGCAGTGTAATTAATTACTAAGGGCCTGTCCCTGTGTGTGCAGCTACTCAGCTGCAGTGTAATTATGAGGGGCCTGTCCCTGTGTGTACAGCTACTCAGCTGCAGTGTAAGTAATTACTAGGGGCCTGTCCCTGTGTGTACAGCTACTCAGCTGCAGTGTAAGTAATTACTAGGGGCCTGTCCCTGTGTGTACAGCTACTCAGCTGCAGTGTTAGTAATTACTAGGGGCCTGTCCCTGTGTGTATAGCTACTCAGCTGCAGTGTTAGTAATTACTAGGGGCCTGTCCCTGTGTGTGCAGCTACTCATCTGCAGTGTAATTACTAGGGGCCTGTCCCTGTGTGTGCAGCTACTCATCTGCAGTGTAAGTAATTACTAGGGGCCTGTCCCTGTGTGTACAGCTACTCAGCTGCAGTGTAAGTAATTACTAGGGGCCTGTCCCTGTGTGTGCAGCTACTCAGCTGCAGTGTAAGTAATTACTAGGGGCCTGTCCCTGTATGTGCAGCTACTCATCTGCAGTGTTAGTAATTACTAGGGGCCTGTCCCTGTGTGTGCAGCTACTCATCTGCAGTGTAATTACTAGGGGCCTGTCCCTGTGTGTGCAGCTACTCATCTGCAGTGTAAGTAATTACTAGGGGCCTGTCCCTGTGTGTACAGCTACTCAGCTGCAGTGTAAGTAATTAATAGGGGCCTGTCCCTGTGTGTACAGCTACTCAGCTGCAGTGTAATTACTAGGGGCCTGTCCCTGTGTGTACAGCTACTCAGCTGCAGTGTAATTACTAGGGGCCTGTCCCTGTGTGTGCAGCTACTCATTTGCAGTGTAATTACTAGGGGCCTGTCCCTGTGTGTACAGCTACTCATCTGCAGTGTAATTACTAGGGGCCTGTCCCTGTGTGTACAGCTACTCAGCTGCAGTGTAAGTAATTACTAGGGGCCTGTCCTTGTGTGTGCAGCTACTCAGCTGCAGTGTAATTACTAGGGGCCTGTCCCTGTGTGTACAGCTACTCATCTGCAGTGTAATTACTAGGGGCCTGTCCCTGTGTGTACAGCTACTCAGCTGCAGTGTAAGTAATTACTAGGGGCCTGTCCCTGTGTGTACAGCTACTCAGCTGCAGTGTAAGTAATTACTAGGGGCCTGTCCTTGTGTGTGCAGCTACTCAGCTGCAGTGTAAGTAATTACTAGGGGCCTGTCCCTGTGTGTACAGCTATTCAGCTGCAGTGTAAGTAATTACTAGGGGCCTGTCCCTGTGTGTACAGCTACTCAGCTGCAGTGTAAGTAATTACTAGGGGCCTGTCCCTGTGTGTGCAGCTACTCAGCTGCAGTGTAAGTAATTACTAGGGGCCTGTCCCTGTGTGTGCAGCTACTCATCTGCAGTGTAATTACTAGGGGCCTGTCCCTGTGTGTGCAGCTACTTCTCTGCAGTGTAATTACTAGGGGCCTGTCCCTGTGTGTACAGCTACTCAGCTGCAGTGTAATTACTAGGGGCCTGTCCCTGTGTGTACAGCTACTCAGCTGCAGTGTTAGTAATTACTAGGGGCCTGTCCCTGTGTGTGCAGCTACTCAGCTGCAGTGTAAGTAATTACTAGGGGCCTGTCCCTGTGTGTACAGCTACTCAGCTGCAGTGTAAGTAATTACTAGGGGCCTGTCCCTGTGTGTACAGCTACTCAGCTGCAGTGTAATTATTAGGGGCCTGTCCCTGTGTGTACAGCTACTCAGCTGCAGTGTAAGTAATTAATAGGGGCCTGTCCCTGTGTGTACAGCTACTCAGCTGCAGTGTAATTACTAGGGGCCTGTCCCTGTGTGTACAGCTACTCAGCTGCAGTGTAATTATTAGGGGCCTGTCCCTGTGTGTACAGCTACTCATCTGCAGTGTAAGTAATTAATAGGGGCCTGTCCCTGTGTGTACAGCTACTCATCTGCAGTGTAATTATTACTAGGGGCCTGTCCCTGTGTGTACAGCTACTCATCTGCAGTGTAAGTAATTAATAGGGGCCTGTCCCTGTGTGTACAGCTACTCAGCTGCAGTGTAATTACTAGGGGCCTGTCCCTGTGTGTACAGCTACTCAGCTGCAGTGTAATTACTAGGGGCCTGTCCCTGTGTGTACAGCTACTCAGCTGCAGTGTAATTATTACTAGGGGCCTGTCCCTGTGTGTACAGCTACTCAGCTGCAGTGTAATTATTACTAGGGGCCTGTCCCTGTGTGTACAGCTACTCATCTGCAGTGTAAGTAATTAATAGGGGCCTGTCCCTGTGTGTACAACTACTCAGCTGCAGTGTAATTACTAGGGGCCTGTCCCTGTGTGTACAGCTACTCATCTGCAGTGTAATTATTACTAGGGGCCTGTCCCTGTGTGTACAGCTACTCAGCTGCAGTGTAATTACTAGGGGCCTGTCCCTGAGTGTACAGCTACTCAGCTGCAGTGTAATTATTACTAGGGGCCTGTCTCTGTGTGTACAGCTACTCAGCTGCAGTGTAATTATTACTAGGGGCCTGTCCCTGTGTGTGCAGCTACTCAGCTGCAGTGTAATTACTAGGGGCCTGTCCCTGTGTGTACAGCTACTCAGCTGCAGTGTAAGTAATTACTAGGGGCCTGTCCCTGTGTGTACAGCTACTCAGCTGCAGTGTAAGTAATTACTAGGGGCCTGTCCCTGTGTGTACAGCTACTCAGCTGTAGTGTTAGTAATTACTAGGGGCCTGTCCCTGTGTGTGCAGCTACTCAGCTGCAGTGTAAGTAATTACTAGGGGCCTGTCCCTGTGTGTACAGCTACTCAGCTGCAGTGTAAGTAATTACTAGGGGCCTGTCCCTGTGTGTACAGCTACTCAGCTGCAGTGTAAGTAATTACTAGGGGCCTGTCCCTGTGTGTGCAGCTACTCAGCTGCAGTGTAAGTAATTACTAGGGGCCTGTCCCTGTGTGTGCAGCTACTCAGCTGCAGTGTAAGTAATTACTAGGGGCCTGTCCCTGTGTGTACAGCTACTCAGCTGCAGTGTTAGTAATTACTAGGGGCCTGTCCCTGTGTGTATAGCTACTCAGCTGCAGTGTTAGTAATTACTAGGGGCCTGTCCCTGTGTGTGCAGCTACTCATCTGCAGTGTAATTACTAGGGGCCTGTCCCTGTGTGTGCAGCTACTCATCTGCAGTGTAAGTAATTACTAGGGGCCTGTCCCTGTGTGTACAGCTACTCAGCTGCAGTGTAAGTAATTACTAGGGGCCTGTCCCTGTGTGTGCAGCTACTCAGCTGCAGTGTAAGTAATTACTAGGGGCCTGTCCCTGTGTGTGCAGCTACTCATCTGCAGTGTAATTACTAGGGGCCTGTCCCTGTGTGTACAGCTACTCAGCTGCAGTGTTAGTAATTACTAGGGGCCTGTCCCTGTGTGTACAGCTACTCATCTGCAGTGTAATTACTAGGGGCCTGTCCCTGTGTGTGTAGCTACTTCTCTGCAGTGTAATTACTAGGGGCCTGTCCCTGTGTGTACAGCTACTCAGCTGCAGTCTTAGTAATTACTAGGGGCCTGTCCCTGTGTGTGCAGCTACTCAGCTGCAGTGTAAGTAATTACTAGGGGCCTGTCCCTGTGTGTACAGCTACTCAGCTGCAGTGTTAGTAATTACTAGGGGCCTGTCCCTGTGTGTGCAGCTACTCATCTGCAGTGTAATTACTAGGGGTCTGTCCCTGTGTGTACAGCTACTCAGCTGCAGTGTAATTACTAGGGGCCTGTCCCTGTGTGTACAGCTACTCAGCTGCAGTGTAATTACTAGGGGCCTGTCCCTGTGTGTACAGCTACTCAGCTGCAGTGTAAGTAATTACTAGGGGCCTGTCCCTGTGTGTACAGCTACTCAGCTGCAGTGTAAGTAATTACTAGGGGCCTGTCCCTGTGTGTAAAGCTACTCATCTGCAGTGTAATTACTAGGGGCCTGTCTCTGTGTGTACAGCTACTCATCTGCAGTGTAATTACTAGGGGCCTGTCCCTGTGTGTACAGCTACTCATCTGCAGTGTAAGTAATTACTAGGGGCCTGTCCCTGTGTGTACAGCTACTCAGCTGCAGTGTAAGTAATTACTAGGGGCCTGTCCCTGTGTGTAAAGCTACTCATCTGCAGTGTAATTACTAGGGGCCTGTCTCTGTGTGTACAGCTACTCATCTGCAGTGTAATTACTAGGGGCCTGTCTCTGTGTGTACAGCTACTCATCTGCAGTGTAATTACTAGGGGTCTGTCCCTGTGTGTACAGCTACTCATCTGCAGTGTAATTATTACTAGGGGCCTGTCCCTGTGTGTCCAGCTACTCATCTGCAGTGTAATTATTACTAGGGGCCTGTCCCTGTGTGTACAGCTACTCATCTGCAGTGTAATTACTAGGGGTCTGTCCCTGTGTGTACAGCTACTCATCTGCAGTGTAATTATTACTAGGGGCCTGTCCCTGTGTGTACAGCTACTCAGCTGCAGTGTAAGTAATTACTAGGGGCCTGTCCCTGTGTGTACAGCTACTCAGCTGTAGTGTAAGTAATTACTAGGGGCCTGTCCCTGTGTGTACAGCTACTCAGCTGCAGTGTAAGTAATTACTAGGGGCCTGTCCCTGTGTGTACAGCTACTCAGCTGCAGTGTATGTAATTACTAGGGGCCTGTCCCTGTGTGTACAGCTACTCAGCTGCAGTGTAAGTAATTACTAGGGGCCTGTCCCTGTGTGTACAGCTACTCAGCTGCAGTGTAATTACTAGGGGCCTGTCCCTGTGTGTACAGCTACTCATCTGCAGTGTAATTATTACTAGGGGCCTGTCCCTATGTGTACAGCTACTCATCTGCAGTGTAAGTAATTACTAGGGGCCTGTCCCTGTGTGTACAGCTACTCAGCTGCAGTGTAATTATTACTAGGGGCCTGTCTCTGTGTGTACAGCTACTCAGCTGCAGTGTAATTACTAGGGGCCTGTCCCTGTGTGTACAGCTACTCAGCTGCAGTGTAATTATTACTAGGGGTCTGTCCTGTGTGTACAGCTACTCAGCTGCAGTGTAAGTAATTACTAGGGGCCTGTCCCTGTGTGTGCAGCTACTCATCTGCAGTGTAAGTAATTACTAGGGGCCTGTCCCTGTGTGTACAGCTACTCATCTGCAGTGTAATTACTAGGGGCCTGTCCCTGTGTGTACAGCTACTCAGCTGCAGTGTTAGTAATTACTAGGGGCCTGTCCCTGTGTGTACAGCTACTCAGCTGCAGTGTAATTACTAGGGGCCTGTCCTTGTGTGTGCAGCTACTCATCTGCAGTGTAAGTAATTACTAGGGGCCTGTCTCTGTGTGTACAGCTACTCATCTGCAGTGTAATTACTAGGGGCCTGTCCCTGTGTGTACAGCTACTCAGCTGCAGTGTTAGTAATTACTAGGGGCCTGTCTCTGTGTGTGCAGCTACTCAGCTGCAGTGTTAGTAATTACTAGGGGCCTGTCTCTGTGTGTGCAGCTACTCAGCTGCAGTGTAATTACTAGGGGCCTGTCCCTGTGTGTACAGCTACTCAGCTGCAGTGTTAGTAATTACTAGGGGCCTGTCTCTGTGTGTGCAGCTACTCAGCTGCAGTGTAATTACTAGGGGCCTGTCCCTGTGTGTACAGCTACTCAGCTGCAGTGTAAGTAATTACTTGGGGCCTGTCCCTGTGTGTGCAGCTACTCATCTGCAGTGTAATTACTAGGGGCCTGTCCTGTGTGTACAGCTACTCAGCTGCAGTGTAATTACTAGGGGCCTGTCCCTGTGTGTACAGCTACTCAGCTGCAGTGTAAGTAATTACTAGGGGCCTGTCCCTGTGTGTACAGCTACTCATCTGCAGTGTAATTACTAGGGGCCTGTCCCTGTGTGTACAGCTACTCAGCTGCAGTGTAATTACTAGGGGCCTGTCCCTGTGTGTACAGCTACTCAGCTGCAGTGTAATTACTAGGGGCCTGTCCCTGTGTGTACAGCTACTCAGCTGCAGTGTAATTACTTGGGGCCTGTCCCTGTGTGTACAGCTACTCATCTGCAGTGTAATTACTAGGGGCCTGTCCCTGTGTGTACAGCTACTCAGCTGCAGTGTAATTACTAGGGGCCTGTCCCTTTGTGTACAGCTACTCAGCTGCAGTGTAATTACTAGGGGCCTGTCCCTGTGTGTACAGCTACTCAGCTGCAGTGTAATTACTTGGGGCCTGTCCCTGTGTGTACAGCTACTCATCTGCAGTGTAATTACTAGGGGCCTGTCCTGTGTGTACAGCTACTCATCTGCAGTGTAAGTAATTACTAGGGGCCTGTCCCTGTGTGTGCAGCTACTCATCTGCAGTGTAATTACTAGGGGCCTGTCCTGTGTGTACAGCTACTCATCTGCAGTGTAAGTAATTACTAGGGGCCTGTCCCTGTGTGTGCAGCTACTCATCTGCAGTGTAATTACTAGGGGCCTGTCCTGTGTGTACAGCTACTCATCTGCAGTGTAAGTAATTACTAGGGGCCTGTCCCTGTGTGTACAGCTACTCATCTGTAGTGTAAGTAATTACTAGGGGCCTGTCCCTGTGTGTACAGCTACTCAGCTGCAGTGTAATTACTAGGGGCCTGTCCCTGTGTGTACAGCTACTCAGCTGCAGTGTAATTATTACTAGGGGCCTGTCTCTGTGTGTACAGCTACTCAGCTGCAGTGTAATTATTACTAGGGGCCTGTCCCTGTGTGTGCAGCTACTCAGCTGCAGTGTAATTACTAGGGGCCTGTCCCTGTTCTGGGGTTCTGATTGGCTTCCTGAGCAGTTAAAGCACAGTCAGAGCTTTAGGGGGTCATTCCGAGTTGATCGCTCGCTAGCAGTTTTTAGCAGCCGTGCAAACGCTATGCCGCTGCCCACTGGGAGTGTATTTTAGCTTAGCAGAAGTGCGAACGAAAGGATCGCAGAGCGGCTACAAAAAAATATTGTGTAGTTTCAGAGTAGCTTCAGACCTACTCAGCGCTTGTGAACACTGCAGACTATTCAGTTCCTGTTTCGACGTCACGAACACGCCCCGCGTTCGGCCAGCCACACCTCCGTTTCCCCAGCCATGCCTGCGTTTTTATCTGCCACGCCTGCGTTTTTCCGCACACTCCCTGAAAACGGTCAGCTGACACCCAGAAACGCCCACTTCCTGTCAATCACTCTGCGGTCACCAGTGCGACTGAAAAGCTTCGTTAGACCTTGTGTGAAACTACATCGGTCGTTGTAATAGTATGACGCGCGTGCGCATTGCGCCGCATACGCATGCGCAGAAGTGATTTTTTGCCTCATTGCTGCACAGTGAAAGAAAGCAGCTAGCGAACAACTCGGAATGACCCCCTTTATCCCGTTACAGGTTACTGAGGGGGTCATCCTATCGTTCGATGAAGTTTGTCGCAGCGATCAGGTCAGAACTGTGCATACGCCGGCGCCACAGTGCGCCGGAGCATGGCAGTCGTCGTTGCCTAGCGATTGCCTCTGAAACAGGTGGTTGCTGAGCGGGAGGAGACTGAACAGCGGCGTTAAGCCGCCGTTTAGGGGGCGCGGTCCGGCCAACGCAGGCGTGGCCAGACCGTTGGGGGTGCGGGCCACGCCGGCTGCGTGACGTCTCACGCAGCCACTGCGGCCAACGGCAGCGATGAGCAACTCCCGGCCACCCGCAGGCGCTGCGCTGGCCGGGAGTTACTCCAGAAATGCAAAAGCATCGCCGCTGTGCGATGCGTTTGTATTTGTGCGGGGGGGGGGGGGGGGGGGCGGCACTGACATGCGGGGCGGACTAGCCCTGTGCTGGGCGTCCCCCCGCATGTCAGGGAAGATGATCGTAGCTGTGCTAAAGGGATCAGTACTAAATGCCGCCGGTCGGAATCCCGACCACACAATCCCGACAGGGGTGGTGAGCGGAACGCAGCCCCTTGCGGGCTCGCTTCGCTCGCCACGCTGCGGGCACGGTGCCTCGCTACGCTCGGTACACTATTATATTCTCCCTCTATGGGTGTCGTGGACACCCACGGAGGGAGAATATGTCGGGATTGTGGCGGTCGGGATTGTGGCGGTCGGGATTCCGGCGTCGGTATTTCGACCGCCGGGATTCCGTCCGGCGGCATCTTGACCACATCCCGTGCTAAATTTAGCACAGCTACGATCAACTCGGAATGACCCCCGAGTCGCTGAGTGTGTTATTTTGCCATAGACATGAAATGCGTTGCAGTAATCACTGCTGAGGGTGGACTGGAGAGAGGTCTCTTTGCCAGGCAGGGTTTTGTTGAAGAGAATGTACGTACTGAATTCTGCTCCCTATTCTGAATACGCTTGACCTTGATTATGAGAATATTAATGAAAGTATAAAAATGTAAAGTATTTTAAATGATTTCTGATGGCTGATAAACTCCAGTCGAAATGGAGGTGACGGGGGATTATAAGAATGATCTCTATGCAAAGATGATATAGACTTTCATGAGTGTCTGCGCACCTCCCCGACCACCGCGGACACTGCTGCTAATGTAGCTGACATTGCTTAATAAAAAAATAATAATATGACCTCTGCAAGCTCTACCAAGAAAAATAAAATAGAACCGGTGTAACTGTTATTCAGCGAGAGACGTTACGACCGTATTAAACGTCCAAGTATTTTCTTAGCATCCTGTAAAAGGGGCGACATCGAACGCTGTACTTCTACATGGCAACATCAAAGGGATTGTAACCCCGTATTCTGTTTCTGTTTAACCAACATAAATATTAAGGGTCTTGTTTTATGTTTCTACCTAGTTTTTATAATGGCGCAAGTAAATCTTCTTGCTGAGGTCATCATTCAGTAGAGATGCCGTTGTAGGCTTTCTCTTCCCATAATCCCTTCTTCTCTCTATAGTTCTCGCCTGTCGGTGTAACTGAGGTGTGACAATACTGTTACACCGCAGATGCTTGGGGGCGTTGGCCAATGGCAAGGGATATGTCTGACATAATTGGGGACAGAGTATGATGTCACCCACAAACTCTCCATTCTTCACTCCAGTAAGATGCACAAAGGCAAAAATAGGTGCAAAAATGTCACAAACACACAAATGCCTCCGCTGTCTTTCAGTTGGATTACAGTAGCACCTGGAATAGAGTCTTGTATCACAATTGCCCCCATACCACCGTATATGCGTAATCCCACGTATTGTCACCCAGTAGAAAGCAGACAGTAGCAAGTAAACAGGTCATTAATGTTCGTCATTTGGTTTCACAAATATATGGTGGAGTCACATTATCATGAGGACCAGCTAATAGCCAGAGTAACCGCCGTGTGCGGCACGGACAGCGAACGTCTCCTGTAATGGGCGGCAGACAGTTGAGATCACTAAGGTACAGGCCTCATTGATGTCAGCGGTTCCTAGTTTCCATACCGCTCCAGTTTAGCAGGGCTTACGGTACGCGTTATGATAGCCACTATTATATTTCTGTGGCCTCCTCTAGTCCCTCTCTCCTGGCGGTGCGTACTAGGAAGATGATGTCATTGCGTGTGAGAAGAAGAGCCACCCTGAGAGAGTACCCACGCGGACGCTGAGAGAAGGGAGAGATTTATATTATCATCATCATCTTCACCAGATGCTGCGAGTTTGCTCTCGCTGGTACCGGGTTACTTTTCAGTTTTATTATTAGAGTTTTCTGGATGACTGTCTGACTGACTCCACTACACACCTAGGTGCTGCCGATACCCCGCTTCCACTGCCCCCTCCTCTGTATGTGATTCCCCAGCTCCCTCTGTCCCCTTATATTATATGCGTACGGT
Source organism: Pseudophryne corroboree (assembly GCF_028390025.1). NCBI lineage: Eukaryota > Metazoa > Chordata > Amphibia > Anura > Myobatrachidae > Pseudophryne > Pseudophryne corroboree. The sequence continues at coordinate 362,230,110 of NC_086454.1, read as the reverse complement.
ACACCCCGTAATCCTCCCATACAGGGGTTCAAAGTGGTCCGGAACGGGGCGGAGTTCTGTCAGTTGTAATTGGCCTCCTCGGTCCACCCACCTTGCCCGGCTACAGCGAGTGTGTGCTGCCGGCTGTTTTCTGCCGCAAGAGACACACTTCCTGTTGCAGCCATCATTGGGACTCTGGCAGTGCTGGTGCTCTTTGCGGCCCGGTCTGTGACCTATGGCGACACGGCGTGACTCACAGGTCACCTACGCTCGCCTTACCGTCCTCTCACCCGCCTGCCTGGCCGCATATTCCAGCCTGCCAGCATGCTTCCAGGCAAAGGCTGCTCCCCACTACTGCTCACGGCTATGTGTGGCTCCTTGCTTACTCCTATCTGCCGCCGCTGATTGACAGGAAGTGACCAATCGGAGGTGGTAACGGGGAGTTTACAGGGAGTGGTTAGAAAAACGCAGGTGTGTCATGGCCATTTTCAGGGCGTATATCTGCTGTCAGCTGTGAGCTTGTACGTGCAAACACATGGCACCTGCGTCACTACATAGACATAGGCCTACCCTCAGTATTGATGCTCCTAGTTTTTGCATATAGGCTGCGAATGTGTACGCAATTGCAGATGACTTTACGATGGCTCCGGTGGGCGCCTCTCTTCATTTCAGGGCGGCAGCAGCGTTTGCTCACAATAGCAGCTCCGCAGCCTAGAGAATCGCAATTGCATTTGCGTACAAACATCAATTAGGTCGATAGTTCGCTATATAGCAAGAAAGCTTCAAACTCTGGGGTCTATTCATGAAGCAGGGATAAGTGTGGAGAAGTGAGCCCGTGGAGAAGTTGCCCATGGCAACCAATCAGTGGCTCTGTACAATTGAATAGTATGCAAATGATAAATGTTACTTCAATGCTGATTGGTTCTCCACTGGCTCACTTCTCCACACTTATCACTGCTTCATGAATAGACCCCTCTATGTTGAAAACGACAGCACAATAACCGCTTATACTGTAAATGCTTTGTCTACGCTTGACAGGCTTTGCTTGCAATGATTGCATGTACAAAACCTTAGACTTCACGCAATCCCTCATCTTACTGATGTTTTGTCATGTTGCGCTCACATATATAGGTGTGTACTTGGGCATACGTAAAAACACACACCGCTTTCACTTTCCCAAAGTACTCCCAAGAGTTAAACACATGACATCTCTGGAAGCAGCATGCTGTATCACTATGTATCTACACTAATTACATAGGCAAACGCAGGGGTGGGTGGGGGTGGGGGGGTTTCTGGTTGCCCGGAAACCCCTCCTTCTCTTGGCGATTGGCTCAAATTTTGACAATAGCAGCGGCATATAATACGATTACTAGAACTGCTGCCACATCATGCAAGTTAAGAGACAGAGTGGAGCTGCTACACGTGCCCAGTGGTAGCGGCTTCTTCTATTAAGTTTGCTGTTTGTGGATCTGAGCACTCAATCAGTGCACTAGACTAGAGAGTAGCTACCAGGAAGAAGAGACAGGAGCCTTACCATGAGGTGGGAGAATGTGTGCTTAGAAAGTGTAGTACTGGTTCCATTGTATTGGCGTATTTATTTATTATAGTATGTTTAACCTTTTTCATGACCACTTATCTTATTTCTATTATTTAAATGTTTGATACAGTCTATACTATAGACCGTCTATAGTGTTACATATTAATACTGTATTCCATGTTCTGCAGAGTGGTAGACTGTGGATTACATTTGGAAACCCCCCTCTAGAAATCCTGCGTTTGCCACTGAATTACAGGAAAATGGTGGAATCTGGGAAAATATAGAAAATGTGTTATTTAAACTGGGACCAACGACACTCATCTATCTCCTTCAGCTAATGTGGGTTTAAGGAAGAACGCGGTCACGGCAGGCTGTCTGCAAACCCCAAACTGATCTTTTTTTAAATTCAAACACTTAAAACGGCAAAGTGCTCCGCTTCAATAAATTAAGCAGCGTATCTGCTCTGCATATCAATAAGAAATTATCCGAGCATTAGCTCCTAGCCCGGGTGTTTCTGGCCAGGCACAGGCTCATTTACTGGCACTCTATTGATAAGAAATTAGTTTACTTTGATTAGATTTTTTTGTTTTGAATAAAAAATGAATTAAAAAAACAGCGTTTCACCTGAAGCGCCATTGTACCCTAATATAAGGTCTCCGAGGGGGGAAACTCAGTAAGACATCGATTGTTTGACTCATGTCATGATCAAGAACAGTAATCACTGCATCCATTGTTCACTTAGGGGGTCATTTACTAAGCAGTGATAAGAGCGGAGAAGTGAGCCAGTGGAGAAGTTGCCCATGGCAACCAATCAGCAATGAAGTAACATCTATCATTTGCATACTATAAAATGATACAGAGCTGCTGATTGATTGATGGGGAAATATCTCCACTGGCTCACTTCTCCGCTCGTATCACTGCTTAGTAAATGTCCCCCCTTAAGGAGAATTAAAGAATAGCTTTTTCTAACTTTTGCCAATTCCTTTACCCCATTTCCATGATGCTGGGCCAGAATAATTTCCTCACTCACTTTAGCTCTCTGGCGTTAAAGCATAGTGCACCTGGTACAGATAACTTATCAGTCTGTGATTAGATAGATGTCTCCTCTCCCCTCCTGGCCAGGCCTACTGTCTGCATGAAGACTTTAGGCTGGAGATCTTATTGCGCAATGGGCGGGCTGTGTCTAGCATACAGTACATAGGATACATCCCGCTACCTATTGCATGCATACGGGTGTTTTAATGATGATGTGCGTGATTGCAGCTCTTCCGATGTAGGGCTGTCGTACTGACTTCCAGGTGTGACCCAGGATTCCAGCTGCACATGCCTTCTCTCTGGGAACGCATTGCACAATAGACCATCATAGGCTTCTCTATACCACACCATCTATAATTAAGCTTTCTGGAGTTTGATGCATATGGGCACATCGCAGACCCATAGAATTCTATGCCGCAGGGTCTACAGGAGATGTCTCTTACATCTGCTTCAAATCTCTAATGCATATGGTGACATGTATTGCGGTAAACCTCAGAAAATCGCAGTTCCCCTATCCTGCACAAAACATCTATTCATGGCAGGGAGGGACAGGGGACATGGCTAGCAGCTCACAGAGAACTGGGCACGCCCTCACAGTGACTAGCTGCTAAGCCACACCCCCTACTTTTGGGAGTGCGTTTGTGGTGTATGCATATCATTAGGCGCCAGTGTTCTACCATTACTAGAAGCGCTGGGAGTCGCAGTGTGTAAGAAAAACTAAACCTGGGTTATTCCACACCAACTCAACACAGTTTTCAGACTGACCATTTCAGATTGTGATGAAATTTGGTATGATAAATGCTGCCATGGGTGTAAAGAAAACACCCAAAGTTTAGGCTGATCTGTTGAACGGTTTGGAAGTTATATGCCTTTAAAGCTGCAATTCTTTTCACAAAAAATGTGCTATTAACTTTTTCTTATTGTATTTGCAGCTCACTTAATTGAGACTTGGGCAAGGTCTCATTTTAAACCTATTTTTATGAGCTTCCATATGATATACAGCAGTATATTTCCATAAAAAAAAATAATAATAATAATTTTCTCAAACAGCCAATATTTAAAAAATGTTGAAAAAATCCTCAAAAATTGCTCATACTCTTGTTAATAAATCCCCAAAGTTTTATTTTGGGATCATGTTGGGATCACATGTTAAGAGCTTTCATTTTTGAGTGATTCATAAAAATTGCATTTAAAAATCAACAAATAATATTTTCCCCAGTTCACTAGATTAGAGGAATGCACGTTCCTCTTCGGGTGTGTTTGTGAACGAGACTCTACAGACTGCGCCTGCTCCCACTTCTGTGCAGGCGCATAAACTTGAACATATACTCCATGTGGAAAGATACTACAATTGTGTTAAATAGGCCCGCCTTTTACATAAGGATAAGTTGGGGTGGGCTTTAAATAGTAAATAAAAGTCCACTGATCACTAAGTTATGTCCACCCAAGCCTAACCTGTCCTTGCACCATTTGTGTCACATTTGATATAGCAGAGTGTTTAATTACAGAGAGGTATCACACTGGGGGAACAGCAACTTGGAGAACGGGTGCTGGGATGGAGAGACAGCAGACTTGGAGCAACACAAGAAGAAGCTCAGTCACCCGGCTATCATTGGACCAGTGCTCAAACTACCGTACAATTCTTCCATTTGTGGTGTATTACCAGGGAAAAACTGAGCATCTTAGCTATGCTGTTATTTCACACTGTCTGGAACACAACACAGTGACAGTCTACTGCTTCCAGAGGAAATTCAAACTTCTTGTAGAATAAATCTTACCAAAAATATCACCCAAAAAGATTTTCTACTTCTGGGTCAGCCACACAATTTAAGAATAAGAAAAACTTTGCCAACTTATGCTCTTATAAAGATGATTTTGGTATAGAAGCAGAGTAGCATTTTTTTCCCCGCGATTGGTAACGGAAAATGGCCTTGCGATAGTGTAGGCAGTGGTGCAAGTAGAAATATTTTCTTAGTGGTACTGAGTGACAAAAATGGGCGTGTCCATGTGTTGTGAGGGGGCGTGGTCACATGCTGCTAGTGGGAGTGGCTACATGACACTAGCGGCGTGGCCACATGACAGTCCCTTTTTGGGGGGAATCTGGAGGCAAGGCTAAAAATATATAGTAATGCCTCCGGTATAATAGAAATATATAGTAATTCCCCCAATTTAATAACAATATATAGGAAAAAAACAGCCACTGTCACACTCCCAGTAACCCTGACACAGTGGGAGGAGCCGTCATGCTGCCGAGCACCATTGTCTTGTTGCTTTGTGGCACATTATAATTGTGGTAATGGCAAAGTGTGTGCCAGGTGGTACTGCGTACCTGCTGCAAAATTCTTAAGGGTACTCCGTACCCGAGCGTACCCGCTTACTTGCACCGCTGGTCAGCACATTCAACTATGTAAAGAACAAAGTATTTAATAAGAATATTTCATTCATTCAGATCTAGGATGTGTTGTTTAAGTGTTCCCTTTATTTTTGTGAGCAGTGTGTATCATACGAAAGCCCATAAAAAGAGGTTTTAAATGAGACCTAGCCCAACTCTCTAGCTCAATTAGGTGAGCTGCAAATACAATAAAAATAAAAGTTAATAGCACATTTTTTATTAAAAAAATTACAGCTTTAAAGGCATATAACGTCAAAACCGTTGAACAGATCAGCCTAAAATTTGGGGGGTTTCATTACACCCATGGCAGCATTTATTATACTAAATTTCATCACAATCTGAAATGGTCAGTCTGAAAACTGTCTTGAGTTTGTGTGGTATAAACCCAACTAAAACATGTGCGCTGTTCATGTGGCTTGGGTACGGGATAGCAACAGTCAGGATGCAGACGGTCAAAATACTGACAGCGGCATCTTGAAGTGCTGTAACCCAAATTCCACGAGGAAGCCCTTTCCCTCGAATTACATCAAAGTACAGATACTTTAATCGTGGATAACAGTGTGGATAACCTAATATTGTGTGATGATGATATTAACACTGATGAGGGTGAATCAGATAAAGATTATGACATCTTCCAACTGTAGAGAGGATTAACAACACTGTTAGCCGCCCATTGGTAGTTTGTTTTGTGGGGGCCCAAACAAACCAAGCATTTCAGCCACAAAAGTGGCAATCCCTTTCGCAGAATTGCTTGGTTTGTTAAACTGTGCATATCCAACATAAGTGTGGGTGAGGGGGCCCAAGGACAATTCTATCTTGTACCACTTTTCTTTTCATTATGTGCTGTATGTTTGGGGGGCATTGGGGATGGACTTTTTTGCATAGACAAAATTTTTATTGGTTATTGCTTTTATAATTTACAACACATTTTTAAACAGAAATAACTGCCGTGTGTTTGTGCCGCTGCTCTGCTGCTTAGTTTAGCCAGCCAGCCTTTGGCCAATATTGGTGAACAAAACGAAATTGTGAGCTTTGAGTTGGTCATAACTGACTGGAAATTAATGTTATTGAGGTTAGTAATACTGTCGGAACAAAAATAGGTCCAAATTACATGATTTTCGCAGTTTTTTAGTAGTCTTTTTCAATAAAAACCTGGATCCAAAACTAAAACCTAAGCACTTAAGGGTGGTTTTGCCAAAACCAGAACACAAAACCGAAACACAAAGGGCGATTTTGGCAAAACCAACACATTTGTGTCTAATTTTTACTAATCTGATGTGATAATGTGATCCAACAGACCTCTGCCATTACATGTAGGGTTGGGTACAATGGATAGTGTCTAGTCATGGAGGCATGGACACATCCCTGTACTACAAAAAACTATGCTTGCAGGCTGCACAGGGAGGTGCCATGAGCCCCACAGCAAGGTGCATATGGGGCGGGGGGGGGGGGGCAATCAGTGCTATCTCTCCCCCACACTCGAAGATCTCTCTAGGAGCTGAGGCTGGGCATTTCCATTGTCCATCCTATCCAAGTGAGTCTGGCACAAGTTACACATGGTCCAATTTACCTCTCAACATACAAAGCAGGTGCAATTAGAAGACATGAGCCCACATCCTGGGCAGACATATCTCATCTTTCATAAGCAGCTGAAGAAGTAACGTTGATGCACAACAACCAATCCTGGATACTGACTGACCTGCCAGCACACATTAGCAATTGGCTCCAAATGGACCTTTAAAGACAATTGCATCGCCGATGACAAAGTGGATATGGCAAAAATACTATATTATGGGAAAAATGTACATGCTATCAACGAGAATGGATGTAAAAGACTAAGGGGCAGATTTATTAAGCCTGGTGAAGTGATAAAGTGGAGAGAGATAAAATGCCAGCCAATCAGCTCCTAACTGCCATGTCACAAGCTGGGTTTGAAAAATGACAGTTAGGAGCTGATTGACTGGTGCATTATTATTACCTTCCACTTTATCACTTCCCCAGGCTTAATAAATCCGCCCCTAAGCCTCAGCAGCTGAGAATGGTGTTGGAATACAGCAACAGCTACAGGCTTAGAGTGAAATGTAACAAGTAGCAGGTTTATGAGAGGTCTGAGATTTTGTCAGATTTTAAGCGCCAATGTTTATGACGGTAACAGCAGCTTAGTTTTACCCTTATCAAACATTGCCGCTTTAATTGTGACCCGTAACGCGCCAAAATTTCATCACTTTAATAAAAGCCGCTATTTAGAATATTTTGCCCTGAGCGTTGGTTGGCAGCTATACTGTAGGTACAGTAATTGTATTAAGATATCTATTGTGTGGCATCTGTACTGTGCAAGTGTTTCTCTGTACATTCTTCCTATTAATCCTCCATATTACGTTGTGTTATGAAGTGTTGCAGGTACGGGTCACGGTAAAGTTGATCCTGCAATCCATCCCTGTGTGGATGGTGGACCAGAGAAGCAGATGTTGCAACAGTCTGAAGACTTTCTCCTGTTTCTTATTTTTCCCTTCCACTATGCCTTCTCGTTACAACCATGCCGCACCGCCGACAGCTGCAGGAAACGCCAGTCATCAGTGGCTGCTTAATTATTGCCGACTGATAATGCTCCTGCCTAACCGTAGCCGCACGCACTTTCCCCACAGCTACCAATGTTATTATTCCTCTGCATTATGCACTAAGTGTTCCCCACACCTCTTAGATTGTAAGCTCCTTTGTGCAAGGCCTGCGCTACATTCTGTTTCATGGGGGGGGGGGGGGGGGTTGTGCCATTTGTTTGTGTCATGATCCCCTCATTATACAGCACTGCGTAATATGTCATCGCCTTATACAGTATGTAAAAGATAATGGTGACATACGTAATTATTTAGTGAAGATTGGGTTAATTGTATTACCCTTAAATTGAATATTCACGAATGCTAGGTGTTAGGTAGTATAATTGGTGGAAAGGTATAATATAAAGGCCACCATTGTGTTCCTGCCATTGCATAAAACGTGGCGTGTTTCTCAAAGCTGCGCCTCTGCGTGCGCATCTGCGCCCTGTGCCACAGTGCCAATCCACCGGAATGCGCTGAGGAATATGGGCGCCAGCTGGAGCTGGAGGGTACGGTATGGCCAAGAAATAACGCCATCCTGCATTGTTGGTTTGTAAATGATTTTTTTAAAGCCCCCTTACATTTTTTAAATGGAATTAGCTGTCTTTTAAATGTGAACCCTGCTCAGCCGCTGGCCCAGGTAAGAGCCCTTAGTGGCAGTTGACAGCTAGCAAAGTTTACTGATAACCTACAACTGATCCTTTAACGCTGTCACACGACGGGATTGCAGAAACAGAAGTATTTATGTTCCACGAGATGCGTTGCTCTTTTCATCTCTTCCTAAGAAGCACACCTAGGCACAAATAAATATAATGAGGTGCAGATCTATTGTTATCGAGATTGCCGGTGTATTTGTCCACTAAATATTCAAATTGCTCCCTTTAAGGGCTGAGAAACATTGCGCCCGTGCATGATCTGGTTACATTATTACCCATTCTTCAGCTGCTCTTGAAAATGGCATCTGTACTTGTTACTATTCAGATTATCCGTCTGGTTTTGAAGATGCGCCTATGGGGGGAGGCCTCGGTTCCCGTGTTGTGTCCTATCAATTCTCCATTATCACTTTCTTATTTATCTAAGAGCTGATCAGACATTCATGGCTTTATTTTCCCGAGACAAGTCTAGAAAACACGCCATTATTACTGTACAGCGGAACGGCACATGGAATGACTAATACAGATATCCCCGTCGCTGTAACACGCAGAGCTTACTGTATATACTCATATACATTTCTTTACTTGTTTCCGTTGCAATCTTTTGCTCCATGTCTATTTGTCCAACATTCGGCTATTTTAGGCGGCGGATAATCTTTATATTTTTTTCCCTCTACTCTCCATATTAGTATAATGTTTCAGCTGCGCATCCACTTATCAGAGCATTAAGTACTGTAAAAACAACATTATAAATTTGAAAAGGAAACCAAAGAAACAGTGAAAAGCTGGTAAAAGCCAGGAGAAAAGAGGAGGAAGGGGCACAAGCAATCGGCCATTAGGCAGCGGATAGTTTCTGCGTATTATGATATATGATCTGTTCTGAGAGATTGCCTGCATGGTGCTAAGTCCTGATGTGCCACCAACGAGGTCCTGAGATCCTTTACCAGTACTCATGCCACTGCTCAAAAACAAGGGGCCCCCAGCCTAATTGCTATCATAATAAGATCTCCTATGCTGAAATCTATGGGTGAAAAAAACCTATTGTATAATATTTATCATTTGTAACTTTTTATTTTATTTTTTAAAGCCTGAAATCCAATTGCGTAGTATGATGTCATTCTCATATCCCAAAAACGACATTTGGGACGTCAACATCAGCACTTCCTTGTCCTATGCATCCAATCACAAGATAAAATAGGACAGGTACTAGTTTGGGGTCCCTTTCCCCCCTATTAAACTAAAATAACACATACCATTAAACAATAGTAATCTGGGCCCCGCAATATCCACTGTGCAATAGGCAGAAGACTAGGCTGCCTAATGGGTAATCCAGCTCTACCTAATAGTAGCGGCATTGCAGAGGCGTATCTAGGGTAGGGCGAGTGGGGCACGTGCCCTGGGCGCCTTGGCAGGCCCAGGAGAGGGGGGCGCCGCCGGCGGCCAGGACATCATGCCCCACTCGCCCCCGTCAACCCGAAATGTGAGGGGAGGAGAGCGCAGCGTCTCTCCCTCCCCTCACCGCCGCTGAAAGCCCTAGCAGCGCTGCTGTGTCCGGTCTCCGGCGTTAGCCAATCAGAGCTTGCGGACCGGCTCCTGATTGGCTGCCGGTCCGCGAGCTCTGATTGGCTAGCGAACCGGCGCCAGACAGCCGCCGGAGACCTGGAGCAGTGAGGGGAAGGAGAGGCGCTGCGCTCTCCTCCCCTCACATATCAACAACAAGCGGTGAGTGACCGGGGGCGGGGGGGCGGCGGCACAGTGGGGCATGCATCTGGCACTAAATGCGGCATGTAACTGGCACTGAGTGGGGCCTGGCACTGTGGGACATGTAACTGGCACTGTGGGGCATGTATCTGGCACTGTGGGGCATGTAACTGGCACTGTGGGGCAATTAACTGGCACTGTGGGGCAATGTAACTGGCACTGTGGGGCATGTATCCGGCACCGTGGGGCATGTATCCGGCACTGTGGGGCATTGTATCTGGCACTGTGGGGCAATGTAACTGGCACTGTGGGGCAATGTAACTGGCACTGAGTGGGGCATGTAACTGGCACTGTGGGGCAATGTATCTGGCACTGTGGGGCATGTATCTGGCACTGTGGGGCAATGTATCTGGCACTGTGGGGCAATGTATCTGGCACTGTGGGGCAATGTATCCTGCACTGTGGGGCATTGTATCTGGCACTGTGGGGAAATGTAACTGGCACTGTGGGCCATTTTCAGTGGCCACACCCCTTCTGGAGCGTGACCACACCCCTTCTGGTGTGTGGCAACGCCTACTTTTTCGGCGCGCGCACATGCTTCTTTTTGTGTGTGTGTTTTTTTTTTTTTTGGGGGGGGGGGGGGGCATTTTCCATCTTGCCCTAGGCTCCGAAAACCCTAGTTACGCATTGACTTTGCCTATAGTGACTGTTTCATTCCATCTTGTTCCACCGCTGATTTCCACCATGCTATACTATATCTGCTTTAAGTTATCTGATCTGATCAGTGGTGCAATTAGAAACATTTTCTTAGTGGTACTGAGTGCAGAAAAATGGGCGTGGCCATGTGTTATGAGGGGGCATGGCCACATACTGCTAGTGGGAGTGGCTACATGACACTAGCGGCGTGGCCACACGACAGCGCCTTTTTAAAAAAAATCTGGAGGCAAGGCTAAACATATATAGTAATGCCTCCAGTATAATAGTAATATATAGTAATGCCCCCAGTATAATAGAAATATATAGTAATGCCTCCAGTATAATAGAAATATATAGTGATACCTCCAGTATAATAGAAATATATAGTGATACCTCCAGTATAATAGAAATATATAGTGATACCTCCAGTATAATAGAAATATATAGTGATGCCTCCAGTATAATAGAAATATATAGTGATACCTCCAGTATAATAGAAATATATAGTGATACCTCCAGTATAAAAGAAATATATAGTAATACCTCCAGTATAATAGAAATATATAGTGATACCTCCAGTATAATAGAAATATATAGTGATACCTCCAGTATAATAGAAATATATAGTAATGCCTCCAGTATAATAGAAATATATAGTAATGCCTCCAGTATAATAGAAATATATAGTGATACCTCCAGTATAATAGAAATATATAGTGATACCTCCAGTATAATAGAAATATATAGTGATACCTCCAGTATAATAGAAATATATAGTGATACCTCCAGTATTATAGAAATATATAGTGATACCTCCAGTATAATAGAAATATATAGTAATGCCTCCAGTATAATAGAAATATATAGTAAAACTGCCAGTATAATAGAAATATATAGTAATGCCTCCAGTATAATAGAAATATATAGTGATGCCTCTAGTATAATAGAAATATATAGTAATACCTCCAGTATAATAGAAATATATAGTAATACCTCCAGTATAATAGAAATATATAGTGATGCCTCCAGTATAATAGAAATATATAGTGATACCTCCAGTATAATAGAAATATATAGTGATGCCTCCAGTATAATAGAAATATATAGTAATACCTCCAGTATAATAGAAATATATAGTGATACCTCCAGTATAATAGAAATATATAGTAATGCCTCCAGTATAATAGAAATATATAGTAATGCCTCCAGTATAATAGAAATACATAGTGATACCTCCAGTATAATAGAAATATATAGTGATACCTCCAGTATAATAGAAATATATAGTAATGTCTCCAGTATAATATAAATATATAGTAATGCCTCCAGTATAATAGAAATATATAGTAATACCTCCAGTATAATAGAAATATATAGTAATGTCTCCAGTATAATAGAAATATATAGTAATACCTCCAGTATTATAGAAATATATAGTGATACCTCCAGTATAATAGAAATATATAGTAATGCCTCCAGTATAATAGAAATATATACTAAAACTGCCAGTATAATAGAAATATATAGTAATGCCTCCAGTATAATAGAAATATATAGTGATGCCTCTAGTATAATAGAAATATATAGTAATACCTCCAGTATAATAGAAATATATAGTAATACCTCCAGTATAATAGAAATATATAGTGATGCCTCCAGTATAATAGAAATATATAGTGATACCTCCAGTATAATAGAAATATATAGTGATGCCTCCAGTATAATAGAAATATATAGTAATACCTCCAGTATAATAGAAATATATAGTGATACCTCCAGTATAATAGAAATATATAGTAATACCTCCAGTATAATAGAAATATATAGTGATGCCTCCAGTATAATAGAAATATACAGTAATACCTCCAGTATAATAGAAATATATAGTGATGCCTCCAGTATAATAGAAATATATAGTGATACCTCCAGTATAATAGAAATATATAGTAATGCCTCCAGTATAATAGAAATACATAGTAATGCCTCCAGTATAATAGAAATATATGGTGATACCTCCAGTATAATAGAAATATATAGTGATACCTCCAGTATAATAGAAATATATAGTGATACCTCCAGTATAATAGAAATATATAGTGATACCTCCAGTATAATAGAAATATATAGTGATACCTCCAGTATAATAGAAATATATAGTGATACCTCCAGTATAATAGAAATATATAGTGATACCTCCAGTATAATAGAAATATATAGTAATACCTCCAGTATAATAGAAATATACAGTGATACCTCCAGTATAATAGAAATATATAGTGATACCTCCAGTATAATAGAAATATATAGTAATACCTCCAGTATAATAGAAATATATAGTGATGCCTCCAGTATAATAGAAATATATAGTGATACCTCCAGTATAAGAAATATATAGTGATACCTCCAGTATAATAGAAATATATAGTGATGCCTCCAGTATAATAGAAATATATAGTGATACCTCCAGTATAATAGAAATATATAGTGATACCTCCAGTATAATAGAAATATATAGTGATACCTCCAGTATAATAGAAATATACAGTGATACCTCCAGTATAATAGAAATATATAGTGATACCTCCAGTATAATAGAAATATATAGTGATACCTCCAGTATAATAGAAATATATAGTAATACCTCCAGTATAATAGAAATATATAGTAATACCTCCAGTATAATAGAAATATATAGTGATACCTCCAGTATAATACAAATATATAGTGATACCTCCAGTATAATACAAATATAGTGATACCTCCAGTATAATACAAATATATAGTGATACCTCCAGTATAATAGAAATATATAGTGATACCTCCAGTATAATAGAAATATATAGTGATACCTCCAGTATAATACAAATATTTGATTTTCTATTTACAACAAAATTAAATGTAATAAAACTGTTCTTTATTAGAAATGATTTATTGTATACTATGTTTTGTGTTTAGTATCCTTCCACTTTATTTTGCTCTTTGTGAGGATCCTTTAGTTAATACTAATGATATTTTTTTGCGGAAAGTATACGATTTACTTCAACATTGTGTTCATTAGTAAAACGACTCCAGATTCAAAGAGAATAATTAAAAAAATATTTTTTCAAAGAAAACTTTTCCCCAAACTTAGGGGCAGATGTATTAACCTGGAGAAGGGATAAAGCAGTGATAAGCGCAAGGTGATAACGCACCAGCCAATTATTACGGATTTGAAAAATGACAGGAGCTGATTGGCTGGTGCGTTATCACCTTGCGCTTATCACTGCTTTATCACTTCTCCAGGTTAATACATCTGCCCCTAATAACGCTCTCAGATTGCAAATGCCAGGTCGCACCTCGGAATTGGAAACGGGTCCTTCCCAGGTGCGACCCGGCATTGGACCCTGAGAACTGGCTTCCTTACTTCCCGTAATATGCTGGGTTGGGTTGCCATCAGGGGCGGAGACTGCGGCGGCATCGGCGCGCCGCCTCTCCCTACGCTGTGAACGGGTACCAGGTCGTAACCCGTTCACACAGCACCTCACTCGGCAATAATCTGGGAATAACCCTACTTTATGTCCGTGTTGAATTACCGGATCAGGGAATTCAAATTCAGGAGTGACCCTTTCAGTGACCCGCGTCGACACAGCAATATACCGTGTTGATACCGGGTTATTTGTGCAGTCTGAAAGGGGTATTAGTTGGGCATTGGAACTGAACACAGACCAGAGAGAAACTTAACCTGAAACTATTCAGAAATGAAATCCCCCCAGTGTTTTTTTTTTCTTCTATCTTGTAAATACCAGAACATTCTCTAATATATTTGAAAAATATATTATTTAAACACAATCCTATAACCAGTAAAGATAAATGTAATTGATTCAGAATTATATCATTACTTAGATAAAATGTATACTACAAAGACCAGTGTTTATCTGATTGGTTACTGTAAGAAGGAATTAGGTTACCTCTATTTTCACACGTTTTCCTTAAACAGGTGCATGAATCAGCGACTTACAACAGTCTGGATTAATGTTCACACAGTCAATTAATGAAACACCAGTATCTGAATAATGTTTGCATGTGGTCATTAGTCTGTGACAGGTGTAAAACGTCAGGCGCTTATGGCAGATTTTAGAATCTTGTCCTAGGGAAATAAGAGCATTAATCTATATATAACTGCAAGATACATTCCGGGTCATTAACACACATTAGCTCAAATGCATCAATGCGGAAGTACACCTCTAGGCGTAAGGTTTGATCTCCTTTTATAGGCAACCTGAGTCTGACTTCTGTTGAATGGTGTAAGTATGTTGTGTTTTATGCTGCATTTTTGCTGTATTATGTGCTACGTTTGTGTTGTGTTCTATTCTGCAATTTTGTAAGGTTCTATGCTGAATGTCTTACATTATCATACCTCCCAACATGACCCTCTCCAGGAGGGACAGAATGCTCTGCTCCTGGACTTCCCTCTTAATTTATGATTGCCCTCACCTGTACTGAAACACCTTACTTATGAAGTAACTACTTCAACACAGGTGAGTGCAAACCTACATTAAGGGGGTAATTCCAAGTTGATCGCAGCAGGATTTTTGATAGCAATTGGGCAAAGCCATGTGCACTGCAGGGGAGGCAGATATAACATGTGCAGAAAGAGTTAGATTTGGGTGGGTTATTTTATTTCTGTGCAGGGTAAATACTGGCTGCTTTATTTTTACACTGCAAATTAGATTGCAGATTGAACACACCCCACCCAAATCTATCTCTTTCTGCACATGTTATATCTGCTTCCCCTGCAGTACACATGGTTTTGCCCAATTGCTATCAAAAATCCTGCTGCGATCAACTTGGAATTACCCCCTAAGTGAGAAGTCCAGGAACCAGGGCCGTTTCTTGGGGCAGGCGAGCAGTGCAACCGCACTGGGCGCCCGCCGCGGCACTAACTGTGGCTCCCTGCTTCCCCCTCCTATTTCTCCCCGAGTAACCCGCTCGGGGGTCAGAGTTTCACGGAATGACACGGTTGCGACGCAACCCCGTTACTCCGCGAAACTCCCCCCCCCCCCCCCCCCCGAGCGGAGTACAGAGGGGGATCCAAGTTAGGAAGAGGGAAAGGCCGGCGCGAGGAGCGACTGGTGAGGCGGGCCGAAGAGCGGTAATCGCCTCTGTAAGTATTCTCTCTCTCTCTCTCAATGTGTAAAATGGGGACACCTGCCATAATGTGTGAAATGGGGACTCTTGCCTGCCGTAGTGTGGGGATTTAACGTATCAAGGGCATTACTGTTTGGGGCTTAATATGGTAGAATTTTTTTTCCTGAGGTGGTCGTGATCTGTTGGAGCAGGGTCAAAAACTGTATAGTGAGGTAGTCTTTTCAGACGAGGCCATGCCCATTTAGATGAGGCCACGCCACTTGCCGGGTGCGTGGCCTCATCTAAATGGGTGTGGCCTCATTTAAATGGGCATGGCCTCGTCTGAAAAGACTACCTCACAATTTTTTTTAAATCTAGGTGTGTGGGGGGGGGGGCACATTTTTTTATGTCATGGGGGGGCGCATTTTTCAATCTCGCACTGGGAGCCAAATTGGCTAGAAACAGCCCTGCCAGGAACAAAGCATTTTGTCCCTCCTGGAGAGAGTCATGTTGGGAGGTATGCATTATACATTTGAGTTGTGTTCTATGCTGTAATTGTGTTGCATTTGTCTTAAATGCTGCATTTGTGTTGTGTTCTATGCCGAATGTCTTAGGGGCCCTACTCACTGGCCGACCCGCCGCCGAGCTGCCCGACGGCGGATACGGCCGACGAGCGACCCGGCGGCGGGGGGGCAGTGACGGGGGCAGTGAAGTTTCTTCACTCCCCCCGTCACGCGGCTGCATTGAAGTGCAGGCAAATATGGACGAGATCGTCCATATTGGCCTGCATGCACAGCCGACGGGAGACCAGCGATGAACGAGCGCGGGGACGCGCATCGTTCATCGCAGGAGTCTCCACACTGAAAGATATGAACGAGTTCTCGTTCATTTATGAACGAGATCGTTCATATCTTTCAAAAAATCGGCCAGTGTGTAGGGCCTATTACATGCTACAGTACATTTGTGTTGTGTTCTATGCTGCAATTGTGTTGAATTTGTCTTAAATTCTGCATTTGTATTGTGTTATATAATGCATTTATATTGTGTTCTATGCTCAATATATCTATATTTAGGTTTTATGTTGCATGTGGGTTGTGTCCTATACTGCATGTGCAAGGGTTGGGCGCCCTCGCTACCCTGAAATGATTATACCACACCCATCAGCAGAAACAGGAGAGGTGTGGAAAGGGGTGAAAAGAATTGAATACCGCCCTTATTGTGAATTAAAAGATATTTCCATTCTTCCCAACTTGTGGCGATCGTAATGCGAGACATGCCGCGCCGAAGCTGCGCCCAAAAAGTGGGCGGTGCATCACTAAATGGGCGTAGCCTCTGGTGAAGGGGCGGTACATTGCATTATGACCCTCGTTTTTATATTTTGGGGGCGTGCCCAGCGCTCCCTAAGCAGCTGGGCAGCCCCTTTCTCTCCTCCCAACACTGTGAAGATGACGTGCGCTTGCGCACGGCATCTAGTCAGTGATCACCGGCTGCTTTGCAGAGCAGAGCAACAGCGATCACTGGTTCTCCCAACTGCCCCCCTGCCCGTGGGACACTGCAACCCACGGGAGGGACAGCGGGACAGTGTCCAAATAGCGGGACTGTCCTGCTGAAATCGGGACAGTTGGGAGGTATGTATTTCTAATACCTGTGATGGTTCCTTTATAATGGCTTGGTACATAAATATTGTGTCAAGCCTCTGAAGACAGCCATTATCCAGTGAAAGTCATTATCCAGTGAAAACAGTCATTATCCAGTGAAAACAGCCATTATCCAGTGAAAGTCATTATCCAGTGAAACAGTCATCATTATCCAGTGAAAACAGCCATTATTCAGTGAAACAGTCATCATTATCCAGTGAAAACAGCCATTATCCAGTGAAACAGTCATTATCCAGCGAAACAGTCATCATTATCCAGTGAAAACAGCCATTATCCAGTGAAACAGTCATTATCCAGTGAAAACAGCCATTATCCAGTGAAACAGTCATTATCCAGTGAAAACAGCCATTATCCAGTGAAAACAGCCATTATCCAGTGAAAACAGTCATTATCCATTGAAAACAGCCATTTTCAGAGGATTGCCACCGAATTATCTTAATAAACTTTCCGCTAGTAGACATCAGAGATACCTAGCTCTGGCATTGAGCCCCAAAGCACCGCTGGATAAGTGGAACAGTAACGCTCTTTGCTGTACAGTGCTTTTATTTAATATCCTGCTACTTTTGGTTGCCTCTATCCCGTCCAGTTGTGGGTTTTAAAGGTAACTCTGCCAATTGGTTATCAAATGTGGATTTATCACTAACTATCTAGTTTTTATTATAAGGGTTTAATATAGGAGCTTATTTGTAGCTGTGCTACTGCTAAGGTATACGGTATGTCTTATAATATAGCTTTTTATGCTTAATTATTCCTTTACTGTACAACCGGACAACACCGTGGGTAGCTGTACAGAAACGCCAGTCACCAATAGCTACTTTATTATACTGTTGGTGGCCGGTAAATGAGCCACACATGATTTCCCCAATATACTCTACAATGGTTATTCCGCTACCTTACCTATTGTTTGTTCCCTCCTCTTAGATTGTAAGCTCATTTGGGGAGGACCACCTATTATAAATAAAAATAATATAATAATAATAATAATAATACATTGAAGTGTATGGCCCGTTATACATTTCCATTGTGAATAATGCCAAAATATACGTATTTGCATGTTTTGACAATTTGGTCAATGTCATTGTGACTCTTGTTCTAAGTGTCTGAGCCCCAAAAAACCATAACTCAGCTTTGCTATCCAGTGCAACTAGGAGTGACAATGTTTTTAGTACAGCTAAAATAAAATATTATTTATATTTTGGCTATTCAATTTAGACGCTCATGGATTTAAAAAAAAAAAATATTATAAAATATAATAATTAAAAAAAACATTATAATATTTTTTTAAAAAGCAACTAACAGAGCTAACACCAATTCCCTCATATTATCTGGATTTTTTAAAAGTGAATTTTTGGATTTTGGATTTTGTGTAAAAAGCTATAAAAACATAGAGATAGGCGAAGTACGACGCTACAGCTAAAGAAATAGCCATTACATCGCATGGCGTGCCAGTCAGGTTTCTCTGTCTTGCTAATAACTGCTACATATTGTATCATCCTAGACAAACACACATTAAAACTTTTATCAAGCAAACTGGGACATGTCTAATTTGAGATGCATGACAGCACCTCTACAGAGGGGTTTTGGCAGCTTGTACAGTGGGGGATTCGCAAAGCTTCTGTAAATGGGCTTGAACGTCAGTTAACGCCAAATAATCTCCAATTCCAGAGGTTTGCGAATCCGCCCTTTGGGGATGAATTTATCAAGCTTTATTACTGGCTGCTGCGGCAATTGTGCAGTACAGTAATTCCCACCGACTTCAATGGGCAGTGCGACCAGAGCAGGGACACACACCGTTAACAGACACAGATGAATCAGCCCTCCAAGCTTCACTGCTCTGACAAGGACCCCTGGCTCCACGTCCACGTATTATACTCCCAATAAAAACTGGACGCTGTAATATAATTCTTCTACCTGCCTACCTGTCTCCAGATTCACATTTTACAAACACAACAGCTGCAAAATATCCTAATTATTTTCTCTATTATATATCACTCACTCCTGCAGGTTCTTGCGTAGGAAATTACAAACAGAAATATCTGGACATGCCGTCGAGTGCAATGAATTATTATTATTATTTTCTTCCATCGGAAAATGTACCTGACCACGCACAATGGTGATGGCAGCAATATTGGGCTTAAACTCCATCATAATCCACCTGAAATTGATCAGAATACTATTAGAAATGGAGGTAAATATAGTCAGAAGAGACTGCCACCAATCAGCAGTCCTGCCGTATGTGTAAAGTCCTCTTCCTCTAATAGGCCCCACTAACGAGATCCAGCTGCTCAGCACATATGTGGGCCAGTCAGATATAGTCCAGTTTGCCACCTACATGTAGAGATTGCTTGATTCAGAAGTTGCTCACTGACCACTGTCAAAATTCTGGGAAAATCTATTCCACACAAATATTATGAGGGGGGAAAAAACAGATTTTTTTTTTACCTAAAAGTACAATGTTACAACAAATTTAGGGGCAGATGTAGTAAGCCTGGAGATGGGATAAAGAAGTGATAAGCGCAAGGTGATAACGCACCAGCCAATCATTACGGATTTGAAAAATGACAGGAGCTGATTGGCTGGTGCGTTATCACCTTGCACTTATCGCTGCTTTATCACTTCTCCAGGCTTAATACACTTGCCGAGAAAATGAGCAACGTCGTTCATTTTCACCCTTCTTGGGCGACGTGGTTAATTTTCACCCTTCCTGAGCGACGTCGTTCATTTTCACCCTTCCTGGGCGACGTCGTTCATTTTCACCCTTCCTGAGCGACGTGGTTCATTTTCACCCTTCCTGAGCGACGTCGTTCATTTTCACCCTCCCTGAGCGACGTGGTTCATTTTCACCCTTCCTGGGCGACGTGGTTCATTTTCACCCTTCCTGAGCGACGCCGTTCATTTTCACCCTTCCTGGGCGACGTGGTTCATTTTCACCCTTCCTGGGCGACGTCATTAATTTTCACCCTTCCTGAGCGATGTCGTTCATTTTCACCCTTCCTGGGCGACGTGGTTCATTTTCACCCTTCCTGGGCGACGTGGTTCATTTTCACCCTTCCTCGGCGACGTGGTTCACTTTCACCCTTCCTGAGCGACGTCGTTCATTTTCACCCTTCCTGAGCGACGTCATTCATTTTCACCCTTCCTGGGCGACGCCGTTCATTTTTACCCTTCCTGGGCGACATGGGGGGTAATTCCAAGTTGATCGCAGCAGGATTTTTGTTAGCAATTGGGCAAAACCATGTGCACTGCAGGGGAGACATATATAACATGTGCAGAGAGAGTTAGATTTGTGTGGGGTGTGTTCAATCTGCAATCTAATTTGCAGTGTAAAAATAAAGCAGCCAGTATTTACCCTGCACAGAAACAAAATAACCCACCCAAATCTTACTCTCTCTGCACATGTTATATCTGCCTCCCCTGCAGTGCACATGGTTTTGCCCAATTGCTATCAAAAATCCTGCTGCGATCAACTTGGAATTACCCCCATGGTTCATTTTCACCCTTCCTGGGCGACGTCGTTCATTTTCACCCTTCCTGAGCGACATCGTTCATTTTCACCCTTCCTGAGCGACGTCATTCATTTTCACCCTTCCTGAGCGACGTCGTTCATTTTCACCCTTCCTGAGCGACGTCGTTCATTTTCACCCTTCCTGAGCAACGCCGCTCACTTTCTCTGCAAGGGTGTATGCCACCGGCGACCATCGATGCACGGCCCCGCGGGTCATCCAAGAGCTGCCTGCATGGGCCGGGAGGGGGAAACACTAGGCGACGTCGCTCATGAAGCACATCACCTAGTGAGTACCCACCTATAGTTTCTATGAAAGTAATTTCTTACATTTTATTGAAACAATTAAAAAAACCAAAACTTAAAGGCTATTAATGCAACAAATGTACAATATAAACAACTTTATTCCAAATAAACACTTTTAAATCGGTTTGTTTGTTTGTTTTTTGTTTGATTTCAAAACAAAGAAAATTGAGAATTGATTGAAAGTAGAACTGGTCGAAAATCAGAAACCGCAGGAGTTGTGTAATCTATAGCGACCCCTTATGTCACTGACTTTGAATACAATTAAAAGGCTGTTAGCGTTATTGTACAACGCCATAGTCAATTGTCCATTTATGTGTGTATATATTATGTGATTTGTTTACGTAGGCATATGCAACTATGGAAATTCTACTAGTTTTTATTGTTTATAATATAAAACAGTTTTATTTACGGCATATACACACAGTAATACATCACTGCTCACATCAAGGCTGTGCGTCAGCTTTGCATGAAAGCTTGTCAAACACGTTATGGTGGAGCGTCCATATTAAAGCAGTTAGTTATACATTAATTGGGGGGAATGTATCAAGCTGTGGAGAAAGATCATAAAGTGGAGTAGTTGCAACAATTCAACTGTCATTTATCTAGCACAGTTTTTGAAATGTATGCTTTGGGCAACTTCTCCACTATGGGGGGTATTCAATTCAAGTTGGAACTGCCATCTTGTCGGATAAACATCAGTTTCTGACTTTTTTAGGTTGGATAGTGTGTCGACCTATTCAGTTGGGCTGCCATTTTTCCGACAGGTTGGCAATTCCGTCTTGTCGGAAAACACGTGGATCGGCGTATTAGCTGCGGCTCCACATGTTTTGTCAGATTTGCGTCCAAATTCGACAGGTTTTAGCCCCATTTCCGGCAATGTCAATCCGACTTTAAAAAAAGTCGGATTGGCATTGTTGGGTACGGACAAATCCTGTTGGATCTGTCCGCTAATTGAATACTGAGATGTCAGATTCTTTCCATCAGAAAGGATCCGACATCAATTGAATACCCCCCTTTTATCTCTCTCCAAGGCCCGATGCATCTCCCTTATTGTATGTTTCATGAACAATTAGGGAGGGCCTGGTGGCCATCCATACATTTTGATTATGAAGAAAGAACTTTAGAAGTTGATCCAGAATTATGACCAGCGGGTTATCAGACATGTGAAATGAATACGTAATAATACATAAAGGTGTTTGGGACACAAAGGCGGGAATTTAAATGTTATCGCACCCCCAATCTCCCGTCTAAAGTGACGGGAGATGGCGGAGTGATATTCAAATGCCCCTACTTATTGCGCTGATTGCGCACATTACACTCGGGTTTAGGTACGCATAGCACATAAACCAAGCTAAAGTAATGGACGTGAGCGTAAAAAGACCCGTTCGGGTGCCCAAACGGGTCTCTTTAAGCACATTTCAGCTCGCTACCTCCTGGGGTAGCGAGCTGAAATGAAGTTGTCGCGACCGTCTGAGGCAACTTTAGAATACTGTCGGCGGGCGCGATAGAGGGCGGGCGGGGGGACGGAGATTTGAATCTCGCCCTATAAATGCAGTCATTGTCCATTCCAGTAGAATTCTGTGTGGAAGTTAACGAACAATAGACAATAACAAATATAACGAGGAACATTCGCACACATCAAGGAAACTAATGAAAGTAAGATAAAACCTCTAGACATTTCTTGTGTGTACTTACTCATATATTATAATGTATTGTAATCTATTTTCTTATTGATTCACTGTTTACAAAGTGCTGTGAAACGAGAGCTGAATGCATCAATTCAGTGCCTGTGTGCGCAAAGTGGAAGTTATCATTTCAGCCTTAAGTCGGAGTATTAGGACACGGCATTGAACACATGTACTGTAGCAGACTGATTGCACCCTGGTAGCTGAGTGTCAGAAACTCAGGTTTGCACAAGGGTAGCAGAGTATCAGGGGAACACTGAAAGCAGACTCACAGGAACTCAGGATTGCATACAGGTAGCAGAGTATCAGGGGAACACTGAAAGCAGACTCTCAAGAACTCAGGATTGCATACGGGTAGCAGAGTATCAGGGGAACACTGAAAGCAGACTCTCAGGAACTCAGGATTGCATACAGGTAGCAGAGTATCAGGGGAACACTGAAAGCAGACTCTCAGAAACTCAAAATTGCATACGGGTAGCAGAGTATCAGGGGAACACTGAGAGCAGACTCTCAGGAACTCAGGATTACATACGGGTAGCAGAGTATCAGGGGAACACTGAATGCAGACTCTCAGGCACTCAGGATTGCATACGGGTAGCAGAGTATCAGGGGAACACTGAAAGCAGACTCACAGGAACTCAGGATTGCATATGGGTAGCAGAGTATCAGGGGAACACCGAAATCAGACTCTCAGGAACTCAGGATTGCATACGGGTAGCAGAGTATCAGGGGAAAACTGAAAGCAGGCTCACAGGAACTCAGCATTGCATACGGGTGGCAGAGTATCAGGGGAACACTGAAAGCAGACTCACAGGAACTCAGGATTGCATATGGGTAGCAGAGTATCAGGGGAACACGGAAAGCAGACTCTCAGGAACTCAGGATTGCATACGGGTAGCAGAGTATCAGGGGAAAACTGAAAGCAGGCTCACAGGAACTCAGGATTACATACAGGTGGCAGAGTATCAGGGGAACACTGAAAGCAGACTCTCAGGAACTCACGATTACATATGGGTAGCAGAGTATCAGGGGAACACTGAAAACAGACTCTCAGGCACTCAGGTTTGCATACGGGTGGCAGAGTATCAGGGGAACACTGAAAGCAGACTCACAGGAACTCAGGATTGCATATGGGTAGCAGAGTATCAGGGGAAATGGAAAGCAGACTCTCAGGAACTCAGGATTGCATACGGGTAGCAGAGTATCAGGGGAACACTGAAAGCAGACTCACAGGAACTCAGGATTGCATATGGGTAGCAGAGTATCAGGGGAACACGGAAAGCAGACTCTCAGGAACTCAGGATTGCATACGGGTAGCAGAGTATCAGGGGAACACTGAAAGCAGACTCACAGGAACTCAGGATTGCATATGGGTAGCAGAGTATCAGGGGAACACGGAAAGCAGGCTCTCAGGAACTCAGGATTGCATACAGGTAGCAGAGTGTCAGGGGAACACTGAAAGCAGACTCTCAGGAACTCAGGATTGCATATGGCTAGCAGAGTATCAGGGGAACACTGAAAGCAGACTCTCAGGAACTCAGGATTACATATGGGTAGCAGAGCATCAGGGGAACACTGAAAGCAGACTCTCAGGAACTCAGGATTGCAAACGGGTAGTAGAGTATCAGGGGAACACTGAAAGCAGACTCTCAGGAACTCAGGATTGCATATGGGTAGCAAAGTATCAGGGGAACACTGAGAGCAGACTCTCAGGAACTCAGGATTACAGATGGGTAGCAGAGTATCAGGGGAACACTGAAAGCAGACTCTCAGGCACTCAGGATTACATATGGGTAGCAGAGTATCAGGAACTCATGATTTCACACTGGTAGCAGAGTGACAAGAACTGTGTACAGGGCACCAGGTAATGAAGATAGTGCACTTGGGATAGAGTGTCATGAACTCAGGACAGCAGGATTAGGATACCAATAATGTAGAATAGCAGGACAAAGATATTAAGAGCAGGTATATAACTGAATCAAAGGTACTGATATTATGTGAACTCATAAGCTCGCCAAATATCTAGCCATAACTGCAAAGAGATCTGGAGTTTTAAAGGACAGGCAACACATGCAGCTATTTATCTGCTGGTGGATGCAACAGGATTGAGTAACTACCACTGTATATTGCTAGAACAGCAGAAATCCAGCACCTCTGGTTAGAGTATGATACTGCAACTACAAAGTCCACAGTCAAAAGGCACCAGAGCTTTAAGAACGGACACTTGCATTAAAGTGAATCAAGTACATATATACACAGTTTGCTTTTTTGCCAAATGTTGGACCTTAGCATGAAGAGCCCACTGGGGCCACCAATGACCATAGCCCATTTAATAGTATGTGAGCAAAGTAAATATGTACCACCTGTTCAGCATTAACAGAGCACACAGGGTAAAATTGGTGCTTAACAATACATTGTTGGTGCTATTTGCTATTGGTCAGAAATGTACAAGCAAAGGAGATACCAATTCATCAGGTCTAAGCACAGGATTTCAGAAGGGTGCAGAAATCCAAGAGGAAGAGGTTCAGTAGCATGTAAACTGACACCATTCTTTTTGTCAAATTCTACTTCTCCTTTTTGAAATAAGCCTAAAATACCCAGCATTGCCAAACAAGTATAGTATATACAAACCTGACTAGAATAGTCTACAAACTAAATGACACAATAAACAGTGTTTATAAAGATCTGCACACCACCTAGTGACCATGAAGTGCAGTGCAGCTTTTTTTTAGCATCTTTTGGAAAATGATGATAATGATAATAATAATAATAATAATATATCCTAGGCAATTTCATTTCTACTACAGCTCCGTTTTATGATTATAATCAGTTTCCACAACCTTCAGTATACAAAATTAAGACTCACACTAATATATGAGCCAGGAGGCTCAGAGGCATTTAAGGTTACCGTATCCTATGGGTGTGGATCATCAAATTGACAGTGTCTAGGTCGACAATGTTTAGGTCGACCACTATAGGTCGACAGTCACTAGGTCGACAGGGTTGGAAGGTCGACAGGGTTTCTAGGTCGACATGTGCTAGGTCGACAGGTCAAAAGGTCGACATGAGGGTTTTTTTTGGTGTCGTTTTCTGCGTACAGTGACCGGGAAGTCGAATTAGTGCACCGTGTCCCCTCGCATGGCGAGCGAGCTTCGGGCAAGGTGCCTAGCTCCGTTACCGCTTCGCTCGGCACAGATTACCATTCCAATCGTAGTCCATGTGGATCGTTAAGTATAAAAAAGGTTTTTTTTTAAAATGTGAAAAACGCATGTCGATCTTTAGACCTGTTGACCTAGCACAGGTCGACTCAGAAACCCTGTTGACCTTCCAACCCTGTCGACCTAGCGACTGTCGACCTATAGTGGTCGACCTAAACATTGTCGACCTAGACAGTGTCGATCTTCAGACCGGATCCCCCTATGCCATAAGTATCTTTTTAGTGCAGCTTTGATGGAGAATTAACAGAGACAGGCGTCAGCAATTGCTTTAGTTCATTTCATTGTAAGGTACAGGTCAGTATTGTCGTCCATTTCCCTGCACTTAGTAAAAATACTATAGGAAGAAGAACACTTGTGATAACAAAATCTGCAGAAACTGCATTCATATTATTGTTTTATATCTTACATCCTGTCTGCTGAACGCTTGGGAATGCTGTATTTAATAGGTGCCTGTATTTGTGTTTTTTCACATCTGCAAGAGGAAGACAGAAAAAAAAATACATGAATTTGTACCGATTAAGACGCATTAAAAAAAGAAAAAAAACTTGGTAAGCTACCTGCGAACAACTGGTTTGTTAGTTAATGGCGAGAGCCAAGGCCAGAGACAGTTAATGATCCAGCTGTCCAGTCATTAACTGCAGTAAAGACTGATTTTTAGGAGCCTATTGCAGTTGTAAAATATTCTCAAAAGATTATACCAGCAATAGCATAGAAAAAAAATCAGTATTAGTGGTTCTAGTCTAACTGCATTTTGAAAAATTGGTCATTCCCAAACGGTCTATAACCTATTTTCCTACAGTCAAAAGCAAGTTGAGCTCGACTGACTTTATAGTAGCAGGCAATAAAAATATTGGCTAGGTTAAATTGTCAGTGTATTACGACATTAACCATTATTCCACTGTATTTAATTTGGCTGTTTGCAGAATCTATGATTATTTAATGTGGAAGTAAGAAGCTAAAAATGGCTTCGGCTCATATTTTTTATTCTGAAAAAAAATATATATTAAATGAATATATTTCACACTAGTAAATGGTACTTTGTGGAATGTTGTTACAGGAACTGGTCCTTGTTCTACTAAACATATTTGCATTAAATGTGTAACATTATTTCCTGTGTAATTTATTTGGAGCTAGATCCATTTGGTGATTTACTTGGTAAAACCTTGCGTTATTGCTGTTTGCAGAGTGACTGTGTCGGGGTTGTTCAAATAAGAGACATTTAGAAGGGCACAAGAAGGTGATATATGTACAAGTGCTGCCGTCAGGCTGGCGAGACGCAGTTTGCCCCGTTCGGCTGTGCCAAGCAGACTCATTTTGTCCTGTCAATATTTTAAAAGAGCACTAACAGATAACAGTATGAACTACTCATATGTACATACAGGGGGCACTTCAAGAGAGACTCTCTATCTGGCAGTGCTGTAGACTCTGGGCACTAGGATCACTAGTGTCTAACCCTAACCTCCCCTCCTGCAGCCTAACCTTAACCCTAAACTGCAACAGCCTAACCTGATTCCTACAGAATGTTGACATGTTTCAACAATATTGACATCATAAATGTTGACATAGGGACTGCATCCCATTAATTACACTTTCGGCTCCACTGGGGTAGGCTCTAATGTGCCTAAGCAATGTTTTATCTTTCTAATACGGCGTTGCAGAATACAGATGGGTCCACAGTTATCTTAGCTAGTTTGCTGCGCCTAGGCACAACATAGTTTTTAACATTGATAAAGCTAAATATTTATCTTATATAATACCCTTTATGAGGTCTAAGAACACTGTACGCTATTTACGTATGGAGTACCGTAAGGGTACGCATGTTGCGTAACAATCGCTTAGCCGTAGTCGAGACGCTCAAGCGTCACGTTCGCTCACGGCCAAGAGATCACAGGCAGGCACGCTATTGGCTGCCGACTAACGTAATGATTCGCTATAGCGTAGCGGACGCTCGGGACCACGAGGAGATCACCAGCGGCGCTGACGCTCACAATGTTAAACCTTTATATCTAAACCATAAACAGTGTATTATGCAGTAAGACCTTAGTGTAGTGATAGAGTGTAAATGCAGCACAGTATAACCTTATTAACTTAAAAGCTGTTCGAGCGTCACCGACGCTCTGAGAATACTTAACACTATAAGAAATACACAGATACCATGCTTAGGGTCCAACGCCTTATATATATATTATGAATGTTATACTTGCAAAAGAATTAATACAATACAAGTCATACACTACAATATAACATAGACTAACTAACCAGATAACTACACGGGAAATACAATACAATACAATTACGTTTTAAGGGAAAATAAGAGAGAAAGAGGAGAAAAGAGAGAGAGAGAGAAATGGCTCACAATAACAGTAAGATCAATATGATTGCGGATAAAACTACACATGTGAGAGACAATCGCTGCGCAGTTAGTCAATGCTGAGAATCTTTGTGGAGAAAATACTTGACCTTACCCATACTGGCTGTCCCTATATACACAACCCTACAATACCGCATGGGACAGAAGCTAGACTCCATTTTGGGAAAACTCCCATGATTCCAAAGACTGCACCACATGGTTGAAAGGGGGAGGGGAAAATACCCGGCAGCAGCCATTTTAGATTTGCAGGTCCAAACACATGGCACTCTCTGCTACACCACAATCACATAGCAGAAGACACAAGACTCCATTTTATTCCAAAATGTCCAAGCCTCAAAACAATGCATATGTTCTGATTTTACAATTCCAAACCATCTAAATCACCTTTCACAATTACAATCCAACTTCCTAGAACCATCTTATTCAATTTCACATTCCAAACAACTTCAGTATCTCAATAACCAGAGCATATTCATCACAAGACCAGATCACAATGTAACCACACATATCAGCCTGCCATTGCTACCAGCACATATTCCCAGATCTATCACACAAACAAGTTACAATATCCTATTTAAACCAGCACCATTGACCTTAAAGCAATCTGTCTATATTTCCTTATCTAGCCATGTGAATTCAATACTTAGCCTTTAGTTTGGAGGTCAGTCCTGGGGATGTAGCCGCCATGCTGCTGGGTGCCAGGTAGCTGTGTGAGTAGCTACAGTATATCTGTCCTCAGAGGCCCCAAGCAAACTGAAACTGACTTCTTTTCTAGCCATGCCTGTTTTCCTAGTTCCTGGGGGAGGGGTCTCTTTTGCTTTGTATATGCTAATCAGGTTCAGCCCTGAAATCTTAGTAAAGGGTTGGCTTGATCATTCATTGTTCTAACAAAATGATCTTAGCTTTTATACATATAATCATATCTATCCGCTGCAATGTCCCACAACTTCACAACAATCCTCAAACTAACCCACACATCAATCTGCTTGCTTCAATACCAAACATGACGGGCGCATCTGGTTCTGTTCAAATAATACACATTCATGACATCAATTCATCAGCCAATTCTAAATCTCCATGATGTCTGGTGCCCGACATTATCATAACCATGTACTGTATGAAACAAGCGCCGAATCCATCTCCGTGCCATGTCTGAGCAAATGCGTGTGTTACCATATATTGCTGTGCTCGCTGCGCATATTTGCAAGTATAGCGACTTAAATGTGTGTAGTTTGTATGTTCTCTCTATGTAATATTTTTGACTTTGACAGTCCACCCTTTGGCAGTCACCAATAACTGCCACTTCCTAAAACATTTCAAAAAGAGAAAAATATATGTCATATGTAAATACATTTCTATGATTGGGTAAGGGAGGAGAGAAGAAGGTGGGAAAAAGGTATGACCTAGTGAGATAGCAGAAGCATGTGTGTATGAATCCATGTTTGGGGGGTCATGTATCATCGTGCCGTACGTGTTTTAAATCAAGCTTCGAGGTATTGCGAAGTATACATTTGAATTCCTTCTTATCCCGCGGTACGGGTCTGTGGATGGGCTGTCAAACTTTACCGAGCTCTTTTCGGATTTTGGTTGCAACAAAATGGGGGAGCACATTTTAGTTGATGATACATGAATGGGGGAGGTATGTGATTGCTGATATCTGTGCCTGTATTCCCTATCGACTATGTGTGTCATTACCTGAGGGTCGTAGAAATGAAGATAAAGAACACTTATGGTAAATGCAGTGGTATTCTATGTCAGGTTAATGTACATTTGTCGGTTGAAGTCTTGTTCGGTGTCTGTTGGTTGCAGTCTTCTTTGTGCTTTTGCCCATAAGGTGCGAGCAAAAGCTTGGTCAATGTCCATAGGCTTACAAAAGTGTTGGGCTAGCGTAATTTTAAAATTTCTAGGGAAACTGGGGGTCTATGGCATTGTTCATCAAAAATCTGTGTATAAGGTTGTCAAAACTTCTTCTTTAATCCATCAGTTGTCTGTATACAGGATCATCAAATTCCTCGTCCAAGTGGGTCTTTTTACCTTGGAGAAAACGGAAAAACAGGTGAAAGAAACGGACCGTAGAAATCGCATTTTCATCACATCATTGTTTCTACATTTGGGTCATATATCAAATCCATTGGAATTACAATTTCCTCACTCCTTAAACTCATCACCCTGGTACTTCGTTTACACTTCGTTAAAGCCTGACCGCATCTAAATATCAAGCCAATCGTTATGATAACACCTAAGATACATAGGAGAAACTTCCCAACATCCATTATGACTCCTTGAGCCCATTCTCCTAAACCAGAGAACCAATTTCGCGGGTTCAACCATGACACCCAACCAGTCAGCTCATTACCTACAGCAGCAAGAGTGAGATTGTGTCTCCTGCGAAATTCCCACTTCAGTTGGAGAATATCGTCCATCTTTTGGTCTATGACCTCGACCGGGTCCTCGGTGCTATTTGTAATATATGTGCAACATTTCACGCCGTACTGTGTTGCCAGTGTGACACAATATCCGCCTGTCACTACTGTGAGGTAATTAAGAACCATTCTATGCTGTACCAGTTCTGTTTTATAAGCTTGAAGTTCTCTTCCAGTATACCTAAACGTGTCATCATACATTTCAGTGATATTATCTAACAAATTTGCAAGCGCAGAGATGTATCTATAGTTCATCACTCCTCGAGCGGTGCGGATGAAATCTAGCGCACGTAGAACCTGAATCCCGGTGGATTCATGGATCAGATCAGAGGCCGGATGCTCTGTCCATTCTGTCAGTTGCCTTTTAACTACGTGCTCGTAATGGGTGTGAGTATAAGGAGCTTGGGCACCACGGTGTATGTCTTTCATTTTGTCATGTGATACAGTCATTACTTCAGGCAGTACTTTTCCAATATAACACAATCCTTCAGAGTTTGGGGCAAGCCACTTATACGCCTTCCTCCCGCATATGAAATATGCATCATCGGGGAGAACATATGGGACGGAGTAAGACATAACCATATTACACATCCTCCATGTGAAATCTCCTACCCCTAATTCTCCCATTTGTTTAGTACACGTATCAGTTTGTACGATATGTGCGCAGTATCCTGGTGATACCTCTCCAACTCTCGTAATCCTACTTCCTAGGGTATACCTATATCGGAAAGATTTTTCTCTACTGGCTATGTGGCGTATAAGTTCTGTATCTGTAGGCATTCTATCTGCTCTATATGAAAAGGTCATGGTTTGGTTGCTCCATGACACTTCCCAACTTCCCGGCTTTCGGGGATTGGTAATGTTAAAACATATTAGGGATCTATCCACATGATATTGGTGGAGCTTCAAACTAGGAGGACTGGAGATATTAAACCTCCTGTCCACCGGTCTCCCACCCTTTAGCTCAAGTACCTCCCCTACCGTTAAAGGAAATGGTACTAGTCCTGATTTGCTATGACCTTGAGGTACTTGAGAGCATACCCAACAATCTGTTTGATTTAACACACACTACCCACTAAGGAGTGATAGTCACTCAATGGATGCCGGTCCATGTGGATATTAAAACTGGATTGGC
Organism: Pseudophryne corroboree; assembly: GCF_028390025.1. NCBI lineage: Eukaryota > Metazoa > Chordata > Amphibia > Anura > Myobatrachidae > Pseudophryne > Pseudophryne corroboree. The sequence continues at coordinate 362,198,119 of NC_086454.1, read as the reverse complement.
ATTTCTTAATGCACCCATCCTCAACTACGTTGTCACAGAGCCTACAGATACAGTTTTCTTCAGCTAACAATCCAAAAAAAAAATGTTTACAAATAACATGGCTGTTAGATTGTTTCCGGTACTCGCCTTTGTTCGGTGCTTGTGTTGCTATTGGAAATTTACACCTCCGTCTCAGTCATCAGAAACCCATTCTGGATCCTTTCTCGACCTCACTGGTACTCTCACCGAAACAGACTGCTCTGGTCAACATCAGGGTCAACATGAAAACACGGATCACAGTCTCTTGAGGCGAGTCCATCTTACAGGAGGAGAAAAGGAGAAATTTGTAATGGGGGTACAGGAAAACCAGTTTGAGGGGGAGAGAAACTTGTTACGATAATTAAGTTCTCTAGTCTTTGTCGTTCTTCCTGTTCTGTCGTCATCTCAAAGGTGCTGTCTCTCAGTCTTCCAACCGAACATTCCGGTGATGCAATATTCCTTCCAAACCAGCGATCTCTCTGTAAGGAGCAAAAATCTTGCATTACCATTTGTCTAACTGACGTGTGACATACCATCTTTAAAACATGAAAACATGAGAAAGAAGAGAGAAAACAAAAAAAAACAAAAGAGAGAGAGAACAATTCATATATGTATATATCACATAAATCAACAGAGAACAACAACAGGAAAAAAAAACATTTTTCAAACATCTTAAAACATTGTCAGATCATCAGGCTGTCATATCTACATGTCCAATGGTTTCCTTGCGCAGTCCCTCCCACCAGCACCTCCATACTCCACCCTCTGTCTGCAAAGACCAAGTAGATATGCAATGTTTGAGTCCTATCAATAATCGTCAGAAAAAAAACATTTTTCACAAATACATTTACAACGTTTCACCTTGTCATTCCTGTGTCTTCAGTGAATGACCTCCCAATTTATTAACCGTTACCTCAGGCTTACCATCAGTCCTAATGATCACCTTTCCTGACTACATATCATGGGTGTGGCCCAAAATTCTTCCTAAAAGATCCCTGATTATAATTGTGTGTGTTATAATTTTGCTCATTTCTTGGTCTAGGGGGTCTGACTTTATGTGGGTTATTACAGTTGCTGGCATAATGCCCTTCTCTTCTACAATGATAACAAATCCTTGGCTTTCTCCATGTGCTAGGGGCCTGGGGTTCCGGTCGACTTGATGCCTCCTCTAGTGCTTGGATGCTCAGTACCATCAACCGCTCTCCCTGTGCTTCCCTGGTTCTTTGGATATTTTGGTCATGCTCGATAGCGGACTCTCTTAATGCAGCCACCGAGATACCTCTCCAATGAGGTATAGAGGTTTGTACCCTAATTTTTAGTGTGTCTTTTAAGCTGTCCATTAATACAGACACAGCTACCTCTCTGTGGTGTACGTTAGTTTAAATGTCATCTATACCAGTGTACCTAGCCATATCCTGCAGAGCCCGGTGAAAATACTCTGATGCGGATTCACCTTCTTTTTGTTTTATTGTAAAGATTTTATTCCACTTTACTACTGCAGGAAAATATTCTTTCAACTGTAGATTGATTCTTTTTACATTATCTTGGTTATACTTGTCTGTTAGTGGTACTTCCTCATCTAGCTTACAATCAGCGATAAATTTCAATGAATCAACATCGGGGGGTAAACATGCCCTCAAAACTGTCCTCCAATCTTTGTTATTTGGCTCTGCAGTGTTTCCTAGCACTCTAATGTATTTTTGACAAGCAACTAAGTCTTTCCTGGGATCAGGAAATTCAGACAGAATTGTTCTTAATTCTGTTCGGGAAAAGGGGCAGTACATGGCGATGTTCCTGACAGGAGTGACTCCTGAAGAGTCAGTTTTCCCATTTGGTACTGCAATTACCCTGACAGGATTAAGTCCAGTAACGTCATTCTGAATTGATTCCACGATATGAGGTACATTTGTTTGTGCGTGATGTATAATACCATACGTACCTGTGGACACGACCTCACCTGACCCTCCGTTAGGGGGTTTGATTACAGTCTTTACCGATTTGGTCGCGTCCACCTGGATGTCTTGTGTGATGGCTGCTGGAAAAGGCTCCGACATTGTGCTGGGCTCACTTTCTTGTTGGTGTTCCTGAGGAAAGTTTAACAAGGGGTGCGACTTGCATGGGTTAATAGTTGTCCATTTAACACTTTCATTTTTATAAACCTTATTACGTTTGTTACATTCATTCTTAATATAGTTACTAAGTGCACTTTTATCGCACCCCATTGTGCCTTTCTCCGCAACCATAATCCTCTCCATTGCCATGTCTCTCCTCTCAAGATGAAAGTTAGGTATGTAAGTTACATTTCTTTGCATGTCACTTTCCTGTAGCCATATCTGCAAACAATCATCATGTTTAACTCGTTGTTTCCGGGATTTTATGAGACAGATCCTTTGCCTTAAATTATGCAATACCTCTAAGTCAAAACTACCTATCCCGGGAAATGGTGCCTTATCCCCCGCAGTCATTCGTGTCCATTCATCACAAAAGGTCTCAGTGTGGGGACCATACCTCCTCCACATTACTAACCGAGCAGACCCTCGGGGTCTGCAAGCCTCTGCAGTCTGAACCCTGACTGCTGAACGTCCCTGTGTTGTGCACTTGGCTTCCATTGTGGACCTTACACAGAAAAACTTCCTGAAATGCACCAAACACAGTCTACGGTGGGAGTTTTCCAAGCTCTTCCACCAGCTTCTTCTGCTCCGGGTATCTCCGGTCCGCCTTCTAGCAGACACGTGTAACCGTTGCAGGCCCTATCTCTAGAGATTTTCCAGTGACCAGTGAAAATTCCCTTCCTTTTTCTTTACACAAATCACGCTTGCATGTCCTTCCCACAACACGTATGAGGGCAATTTACCTCGTATCACGTTGCGTTATTGGTCACACCTACAACCGTGTGGTCCAATCGTACCACTTATAAACACTTGTTGCCCATAAATGGTAGGATCATTGGAGTCTCCCTACTGTGCTCCAAAACAGCCAGAGCGTAATACAACGAAAACTTTATCACACTCTGTTGCACGTTTTCACTCAGACCGTGCTCATCACGTTCCACCAAAGATCACCCAGATCACTCAGTTCACAAAGCGGGATTCAATACACTCATACCGTTTTCAACCCACTATCATTCTTATAGTTTTCTGATCAGAAAAATCATTTCCCATAGTCTGATAGCTGTCCCCAGAGGCATTACAGTAAAGTAAGGTATTTAAACTAAGTTTTGGAAAAACTGAAATCAATTTGTGCTATTATCACGTGGCTATGCTATACCGCCCCCACTAAAACAATGCTATTGTGCGATTTGAGTTTCGGTGGGCGTACCCAGACGCTCCGTTGCGTAATATACGCTGCGTGCGTCGGCCTTTGGGTTGTGTTCGCGAGTCTCAGCCTTTTGTTAGAGACACGTGTACGCTGGCCACAAAATACAATTAGCACGTTTATTAATTATACAATGGCAAACAGGAGAGTGATATGAATATACACGAAAAAGGAATGCAGATATATGCGTGTGTATACAAAACAGAAATAAACAGTTTTAAAAGACACTAGTGTGTTGTTCTTACCTCCGGTTCCCGGATTCCTTCAGCACCCTTTACTAAGCGAAGCAGACGCTTACCCCGTCAGCACTGCGAAGAATATGATCTCCCGCCCTTTGCTGATGGATAATGTCTGCTGAAATTACCTAGCAGAGATATGTGAAGGACAGGACGAGCCGCCAATTGATAAAGCTAAATATTTATCTTATATAATACCCTTTATGAGGTCTAAGAACACTGTACGCTATTTACGTATGGAGTACCGTAAGGGTACGCATGTTGCGTAACAATCGCTTAGCCGTAGTCGAGACGCTCAAGCGTCACGTTCGCTCACGGCCAAGAGATCACAGGCAGGCACGCTATTGGCTGCCGACTAACGTAATGATTCGCTATAGCGTAGCGGACGCTCGGGACCACGAGGAGATCACCAGCGGCGCTGACGCTCACAATGTTAAACCTTTATATCTAAACCATAAACAGTGTATTATGCAGTAAGACCTTAGTGTAGTGATAGAGTGTAAATGCAGCACAGTATAACCTTATTAACTTAAAAGCTGTTCGAGCGTCACCGACGCTCTGAGAATACTTAACACTATAAGAAATACACAGATACCGTGCTTAGAGTCCAACGCCTTATATATATATTATGAATGTTATACTTGCAAAATAATTAATACAATACAAGTCATACACTACAATATAACATAGACTAACTAACCAGATAACTACACGGGAAATACAATACAATACAATTACGTTTTAAGGGAAAATAAGAGAGAAAGAGGAGAAAAGAGAGAGAGAGAGAGAGAGAAATGGCTCACAATAACAGTAAGATCAATATGATTGCGGATAAAACTACACATGTGAGAGACAATCGCTGCGCAGTTAGTCAATGCTGAGAATCTTTGTGGAGAAAATACTTGACCTTACCCATACTGGCTGTCCCTATATACACAACCCTACAATACCGCATGGGACAGAAGCTAGACTCCATTTTGGGAAAACTCCCATGATTCCAAAGACTGCACCACATGGTTGAAAGGGGGAGGGGAAAATACCCGGCAGCAGCCATTTTAGATTTGCAGGTCCAAACACATGGCACTCTCTGCTACACCACAATCACATAGCAGAAGACACAAGACTCCATTTTATTCCAAAATGTCCAAGCCTCAAAACAATGCATATGTTCTGATTTTACAATTCCAAACCATCTAAATCACCTTTCACAATTACAATCCAACTTCCTAGAACCATCTTATTCAATTTCACATTCCAAACAACTTCAGTATCTCAATAACCAGAGCATATTCATCACAAGACCAGATCACAATGTAACCACACATATCAGCCTGCCATTGCTACCAGCACATATTCCCAGATCTATCACACAAACAAGTTACAATATCCTATTTAAACCAGCACCATTGACCTTAAAGCAATCTGTCTATATTTCCTTATCTAGCCATGTGAATTCAATACTTAGCCTTTAGTTTGGAGGTCAGTCCTGGGGATGTAGCCGCCATGCTGCTGGGTGCCAGGTAGCTGTGTGAGTAGCTACAGTATATCTGTCCTCAGAGGCCCCAAGCAAACTGAAACTGACTTCATTTCTAGCCATGCCTGTTTTCCTAGTTCCTGGGGGAGGGGTCTCTTTTGCTTTGTATATGCTAATCAGGTTCAGCCCTGAAATCTTAGTAAAGGGTTGGCTTGATCATTCATTGTTCTAACAAAATGATCTTAGCTTTTATACATATAATCATATCTATCCGCTGCAATGTCCCACAACTTCACAACAATCCTCAAACTAACCCACACATCAATCTGCTTGCTTCAATACCAAACATGACGGGCGCATCTGGTTCTGTTCAAATAATACACATTCATGACATCAATTCATCAGCCAATTCTAAATCTCCATGATGTCTGGTGCCCGACATTATCATAACCATGTACTGTATGAAACAAGCGCCAAATCCATCTCCGTGCCATGTCTGAGCAAATGCGTGTGTTACCATATATTGCTGTGCTCGCTGCGCATATTTGCAAGTATAGCGACTTAAATGTGTGTAGTTTGTATGTTCTCTCTATGTAATATTTTTGACTTTGACAACATAAACCCTTCATCTATTGTTCTCAGATGCAATACAATAAAGAGAACATTACAGCAGGGGATTAAGTCATTACAGCAGGGGATTAAGTCCAACTGCCCAGTCTCAGTTAATCCTATTAAAGGTCAAGATAAACATGGACCTATCTGTATGTTGCCGCTATATAGAGATGTGTGTGGACCCCAGCGTTTTGGTTTTGGTTCTAATTCATCATCATGTTTTGGTGTTGGCAATACCACCCTCATGAGTTTTGGTTCGGATTCGGTTTTCAGTTTATTTTAAAATCGATTAAAAAAAATTGTTAATCATTGATAAAAATATATAAAATCATGTCATTTGGACCTGTTTGCATGCATTCCAAAAACCAAGTACGGTTTTTAAATCTGAGTTCCGAACTGGAAACAGATTCGAGAGGGGACTCGGTTAAACTCGGATCCCCAAAGTGATTCTGAAATGGGACTTGATTCGAATCAGAAAGACCTAATTTCAGGTGTGCTAATATTTCAGGAAAACTGAACCGCACATCTCTAACATGAACATGCATTCTGAGCTTAGTATGTTTCAATTAAATGTTCATGTTCCTTCATGATACTGCCATTGATGGGATCATGTGGTACTTTGCATTATGGTGTCTCCTGGTCCATCCGGCTTTGCTATGTGTAAGCAAAACTATATAGCAAAAGGGTCTGAATGGCACAGAGCGCTTTACAGAATGATTTGTAAGTGCGTTTGGTGACAGGAGCTTTGTTCAAATATTATGTGCATGGCGATTTTCATTATGTATGTTAGGAAAGGCTAGATCCTTGGACTTGCTCGATGCCGTGAAGAGCTCTGGTACTTTTGGGGAGAGACTCCTAGAGCCCTCAAGAGGATTTTCACAGTTAGCAACCCCCTGCTGTTACCTTAGTGCTGGTTGCGCACACCGGTACTTAGAGAGCCCCCTGGACTTAATTCCTCCAGCAGTAGGAGCTCACCCAGTAGACCAAAGACCCTGGAGAGCACAGGATAATGATTGAAGAGAGATGATAAAGCTGAGTCTTGGTAACAAAGTCACAACTCGACTACACTTCAGTACCACTGGGTCCACCTGTGCCAGAGATAGCAGAGAGATTGGGTTAATGCAGGTGGATGCAGACAGACCCATCTTTCAGGATCAGCTGCGGCTCATCTGTCCAGGGTAACAACAGTCAGGCCAAATGTACATGAAACAGCGTTATTTAGCCCCTGCAGGATGTTAGCCAACAGATCAGGTGGGAAGGATCCATGAAGATCCAGAGTACTGAGGACTCACGCAGTAACTGAGGACTATAACTGGCAAGGTCAGGCAGGAGTGTCCGAAAGATAAAGGGGAGGACAGCCAATCCAGAGACAAGATGGGATAAACCCCTTCTAATTACAGACTCTGGGCAGCCGGAGTGCTGCATGTCCCAGTAGATGTCCCACAAATCCCCACCCAAACGCTGTTGCTATAATGTGGCCAATGGGTGACTATGGATAATTCAGTATAGGCTACTATGGCTGTTTCTGCAGATTGGTGACTTACAGTACTCCCTTGACACAGTCATTGGGGGTAGTCCTACACAGCAGATCTCCCAACTTCCCAATTTCAGCAGGACGGTCCTAATTTTTTATTTGTTAGGAGGAATGACATAGCCAGGCAACCATACAAGTCTACTGGGGTATCTGACTTCAGGCTCAGGAGTATTATTGACCTGTTTATAATGATCCAAAGGCTGTTCTTTACTGCAGCCAAGCCAGTTTTGTCAGAATCTAGCTGGGGCTGCAGCCCATCACAAATGACAAAGTGCAGGGTTGCTTTGTGTAGCAGAGTTTGCAGGAATATGACTGCCACTCTCAGCATGTTCTGTGCAAAATAACCAATTCAAACTGAGAAGCATGCAAAGGTTGATCGCAAAACAACATTTTCCTCTAATGGGCAAAACCATGTGCACTGCAGGAGGGGCAGATATAACATGTATAACATTACAGCAGGCAGAGCTCCCTTTTACACATTACGGCAGGTAGAGTCCCCTTTTACACAGCACTGCAGGTAGAGTCCCCTTGTACACATTAGGCAGGCAGAGTCCCCCTTTTTTTTACACATTAAGCAGGCAGAGTCCCCTTTTTTACACATTAGGCAGGCAGAGTGCCCCTTTTTTACACATTAGGCAGGCAGAGTGCCCCTTTTTACACATTAGGCAGGCAGAGTACCCCTTTTTACACATTAGGCAGGCAGAGTACCCCTTTTTACACATTAGGCAGACAGAGTACCCCTTTTTACACATTAGGCAGACAGAGTCCCATTTTTAAACATTAGGCAGGCAGAATCCCCTATTTTACACATTACAGCAGCACAGTCCCCCTTTTTACACATTGAGCAGATAGAGTTCCCCTTTTTACACATTAAGCAGGCAGATTCCCCTTTTTACACATTAGGCAGCATAGTCCCCCCTTTTTACACATTAAGCTGGTAGAGTCCCCCTTTTTACATATTAAGCAGAGTCCCCTTTTTATGCATTAGACAGCACAGTCCCCCTTTTTTACACATTAAGCAGCAGAGTCCCCCTTTTTTACACATTAGGCAGGCAGAGTCCATTTTTTACACATTAATAATAAATAATAATTTTATTTCTGTAGAGCTCTTTCTCTAATAGAACTCAAGGTGCTTAACAGATACATAGCATAATATAGTACAGAAACAATGAAGTACAGAAAAGATTTAATAAAATACAGAGAGCATGTAAAGGGGCATTATGGAAATGCTTGAGTAAACAGGAAAGTCTTGAGTATATTTTTGAAGGATTCAATAGTTGGGGTCTCTCGCAAGTGAGTTCCATAGAGTCGGAGCTGCATGACTAAAAGCTTGAACCCCAGATGAATTACGGGAGATTCTAGGTACTGCTAATAGTACTTCATCTACAGATCACAGTAATCAAGTGGGGCAGTATGGAATCAGAAGCATCAAACCAGCAATTAAAAGATAAGGTCATCCACCCCTGTTAGTATGGTTAAGAGACCCTGCAGTATAAGATAAGCCTCCATTCACTCTGGCTTTGGAAGGGTTAAACAAACTCTCCAGAGGGAGGGGGGCCTGTGAATGCAACCTGAGTTTTAAATAGGAGAAACACAGGCTGTTCAGTGTTCATTCTGCATGAGGCTATCAAAGGATACAGGTGTTCCATAAGCCAACGGGAGGCCTCATCCCATAACTATTGAATCCAAAGAGACTGAATTGGATTGTTTTGTTTATTTCCCTATTTTTTAATTTTACTTTAAATTATATTTACTTGTGTGACTAGTTAACTATTATATTCTTGTAACTTTCTTTTTCTGTAACAATAAGCTTAACAGTAAGTTTTACTTGGATTAAAAATTCTTAATCTTATTTCTGTTTTCTGTGTTTTCCAAACCCAAGAGCCTCGACAGAGGGTCAGGATACCTAATTTTTACGTATTAATAACTTTGTGTGCTGGTGAAAGCAGGAGCTCGCCCTGAGTGTGGTTCCTCAAAGTCGCTTAGCCTGGCTGACGCAGCGACTGGTACTTCTGCTGGTGGCAGTTACCGCGTGGATTTACCACACATGCTGAGGTAGTCACGATCATGGCACAGTGATTCTCCAGATACGCCAATCTGAGAACGCGGCCAGTGACACCGTACATTAAGCAGGCAGAGTTCCCCTTTTTACACATTAGGCAGAGTTCCCCTTTTAACACATTAGGCAGAGTCCCCCTTTTTACACATTATGCAGCATAGTCACCCCTTTTTACACATTAGGCAGGCAGAGTCCCCCTTTTACACATTAGGCAGGCAGAGGCCCCTTTTTACACATTTGGCAGGCAGAGTCCGAGAGCAAGAGAGAGACTTCCCCCCTTTCCGCAGTCAAACCGTAACCCTCCCCGGTGTTGCCTAACCTTAACCCTCCCTCACCTCAGTCTAACCCTGACCCTCCCATCTTAGTGCCTAACCTTAACCCTCCCTGGTGGAGCCTAACCCTCCCTCCAAGCAGACTAACACCAACCCTCCCCACTTAGTGTCTAACCCTAACCCCCTTTTCTTAGTGCCTAGACCTAACCCTTCCACCCCGCAGCCTAAACCTTACCTTCCTCCCCCCGCAGCTTAACCCTAACCCTGCCCCCGCAGCCTAAACCTAACCTACCCCCTCCTGCATGCCAACCCTAATTCCCCCCCGGCACACTTATGATTGGGATTCTGGCGTCAGCATTGGGATCCCGGCGTCAGTCTTCTGACCAGTGTCAGGATTCTGGCGTCGGTATTCTGCTGACTGGATCCCCTCTAAGGATGAGACTAATGGAAAACTACCACTTATACCAGCACAGCAGTCACATTGTGCGGGGCTCGTCTTTGCAGAGGTAGGTGAATTGTTGTCAGACCTATTGTATATAACTCTTGCAAAACATAAAATTGTATTTTTAGTATTACTATCCCCCCCGCTGGGCATAACGGGGGCATTTGCATTTTCTGTTTTTCCTTTTTATTTTTAGTCAGTCTGGTCAGCTCTATCTAATATGAATCAGCTTCTAAACAAACGCTATCAAATATTCAGAAACTGTTCTATTGTTCTGCGCCGTCGTATATTTTCCTGTAATAAATTGAAATTCGCTCTTTTACATGATCTTCATATACTTGGCAAGCGCGATAGAAAAATTACAGATACAATAAATAATTTGTATTTACATTTCTTTAGCTATGGTAATATTGTACTTTAAAAGGCATGATTATAAATCAATATTATGTACTTCAATATAATGGTCTAATGCAATTTAATTTTTGAATATGACAATCACAGGAATAAAACTTTGTGGTGAAGGCAGGGAACCGAAGAAATCATTTCAGATGAAACATTGAAATAGATTAGAATATATTTTACCTCTCGGTGTCTGCAGATCATCCACTCGGTGCGTATTACCTTCCTCTCCGTCTTTCTGAGTGAGCAGAGATCGGCTGCCCCTCTTTCTAAATGCCTTGAGATCAACTGCTTCCATCTAGGGGGAAGATTTATCAAGGCATGGAGAGAGATAAAGTAAAGAGATATAGTAATAACCTATCAACTTCTCACTGTCATTTTTCAAACACAGCCTGTAACAAGGCAGTTACTGTAGGAGCTGATTGGCTGGTCATTCTCTCTCTCCACTTTATCTCTTCCAAACTGTGATAAATCTCTTCCTTAATCTCTTCTCTTATCTCAAAATATCTCCTAACCCGACCTCTTCGCTCTTCACAAGACCTGTGTCTCTCATCCACACTCATTACTCGCTCCCACTCACAATTGCAGGACTTTCATCGGGCTGCACCCACTCTGTGTAATGCCCTACCATGTACAATAAGACTCTCCTCTAGTCTCCAAACCTTCAAGCGTTCCCTGAAAACTCATCTCTTCAGGCAAGCCTATCACATTCCAGAACCGCTCACATAACCTTCATAAACCTTCCGATCAAATTGCATCCACTCTGCACAGTCCACACATATCCTCACATGTCTGCTCATTCTTCACTTTCCTTCCTCTCAAACCCAGTTCATCATTGCTGTGTGACCATATCATACAGCCCACCAAGAACCTTTACAATCCTTGTGTGTCCATGCCTATTTCCCTATAGATTGTAAGCTTGCGAGCAGGGCCTTCCTACCTCTATGACTGTTTGTTATTACACAGTTTTGTTATAGCATTCTTATTTCCAATTGTAAAGCGCAACGGAATTTGCTGCGCTATATAAGACTCTGTTAATAAATAATAATAATAAATAATAATAATCCCTGTAGAACAATTCTATCACTCTATCTGAATATCTAGAGAACTACTAAATATATCTGAATGTGTTACGCTGTGTGTGTTTTTGTTTGTTTAACGCGAAATGAACACATTGATACAGCTCATGCACAGCACAAAGTGCACACCTACGTTCATACTGCATGTAGCGAGGGAGCGACAGGATGGCCAAACGCAGGCAAAATACAGTAGGAATGTGTTGTATGGGAGCTGGCGCCAGTGGCACCACTACGTTTTTAAGTTGGGGGGAGGGGCAAGATATAATTTCATTCTGGCACCCCACTGAATGTCACCTCTCGCATCTGGACTTACCTGCCACACCACCTACCTGATGACAGAGATCGATCGATCTATCTATCTATCTATCTATCTATCTATCTATCTATCTATCTATCTATCTATCTATCTATCTTTATATAGATATCTCTATCTACCCGTGACCCAGTACATTGATTAGCACCTCTCAAATGTTTGTTGTTGTTGTTGTTTTTTTTTTTTTTGGGGGGGGGGGGGGGTTCCCCCCTGCTCCCCCCTGTTCCAGCACTTACGGCCTGCGTAAATGCACCTCAGTGAGGACAAGTACTGTATGATGATGATGCGGCTGCTGCCCCCCAGCCCTAGGTAGGGCGATTCTGATTGGATAATTACCTCTGAGCTTTCTTTATTGCTCCTCCTATATTATATGGGGTAGTTTCATGAAATGTGTGTTACTTTAGTGAATACACATAAAGGAAGATTATATTTTCTGTATTAGAGATCAGTTATCTCTTTTAGAATGGCTGAAAATAAGTTATCTCTCTGTATAAGAATGGCTAGAGATCATTTGCAGAGGGGGGGCTTCCAAATGTAGTCCACAATCTCCCACTCTGCGGAAGATTGGCGCAAGTGCGGGAGGCTGGGGGAGCGGTAGAAGAAGCTAGTACCAGCCCTGAGATATATGTATGTACACATTGGTCTTTTTATACACTGGATATTGTATGGAATTAATAATTATCACTATAAATGGTATATAGTATAGGCTGTATAAAACATATTTATCTGATATAAATAACATAAGTGGTCAGGAAAAGGGTAAACATTCTATAATAAAAAGACAAAACACACACTTAATAGATCAGTAGGTGCGTTGGCAGGCAGGGGGGACATCGAGGTAGTATATGGGAACGGGTAGCGGGAGTTTATGCTCCTGTTACCCGAGAAGACGCAGCGTTTATGGGTGATCATGGGTAGTGTGCACTTGCACGCTCCCGCAATTATTAGCATGTGAATGGCCATGCCGCTAAAATTGACAAAGATGTGTGAGGACACCTCTGTATTTTTAAAGCGGCAGCCATTTATAAATCAAAACCAGGTAGGTGAATGATTGCGCTTTAAAAATACGGGTATTCTCGCATGAAGTCCCGCACCTCCAATTTCTCGCACCCTATTACAATTACACCCTAATATTTATGTGTGTGACTACATGTGGTAAGACAGGCCTGGCCAACCTGTGGCTCTCCAGCTGTTGTTAAATTACAATTCCCAGTATGCCCTGCGGAACATTATAGATGATCTATAGTATAGGCTGTAATAAACATATTTAAATTATATAAATAATATAAGTGGTCAGGAAAAGGTTAAACATACTATAATAAAGGCACAAACATTATGGAACTAGTACTGTACTTTCTAAGCACACATTCTTCCACCTCATGGTAAGTCTCCTGTCTCTTCTTACTGGTAGCTACTCTTTGGTCCAGTGCATTGAATGAGGGCTCAGAACCACACACACAGCAAACTTTGGAGAAGAAGCTGCCACCACTGGGCATGTGCAACAGCGTATTCTATACCATTAATATTGTTGTCATAATTTACCACTTGCAAAGGGGAGGGGGGTTTCTGGGCAACCAGAAACCCCCCCCTGCATTTGTGTCACAGTTTTGCTATTACGGAATGCAGAAACTGTGGTAGGCCATTCTGGGGTACTGAGCTTCACAAGAGGCTGGCCAGGCCCGCGGTAGGGAATATAGATTGTCTTTATATTTTCAGGTCCCTCCCTATCCAACTCACTGAAAGGCTTTATCAATGTTGCAGCCAGCACTGAGTAACTTGTGTGGGCCAATACATCTCTGGGCTGGGAGGCATTTGATATGCCGACTGTCGAGATCCCATACCGACGCCGGAATCCCGACAGCCGGCATACCGACAACTATTCTCCCTCTTGGGGTGTCCACGACCCTGGAAGTAGAATAAATAGTGTGGCGCGCTTAGCACGTGTCACGATCCGGGTATCTGGACGCCATTACTTGCCTTTTAGATGCCTCCTGAAGCTGGCTCAGCGTTCCAGGGCTGGATCTCATCTGTGTTACTGATGTCCACACTCTGCATATCCCTCCTGTCACTCTGAGATGCTGTCACAGCGGCGCCATGTTTGAATCTAGTATGGCGTCTCCCGTCCTCCGCGGCCTCCGCCGCCGCTCCTGTGTTCCAGTATGCAGGTTGTCAGAGTGGTGCCCCATGCCTGCCGCGGCCTCCGCTGTCATCCATGTGTCTCAGTGTGCAGTTGTCAGTTTGGCGTCTCCTGTCCTCCGCGGCTGGCGCCGCCATTGCTGCTATGTTTCCACATGGTTTTCCAAACCAACTTTCCCTCCAGTACTAACATGGGCGCAGCCATGTTTGTTCCAGTCACATGTTCAATCTTCACCAATCCGCTGCACTGTCAATCTGCATGATTGGCCAGCCAATGCCTGCCCTGCAGCAGGTATAAGTATCCTGTGCCTGAACCAGGAAATGGTCAGTGCTTTGATTGTCAAACCTTGTTCCAGTCTCTCTCTCCTGTGGTTGTTTCTCCAGGTTCCAGCTCCTGTCTCCAGCATCCACTACGAGACCCGCACCTGCCTTCCATCCTGCGGTGCAGCCTGACTCTGCAGTCCTCCGTGGCTATTCCAGCTTCCAGCTATTAACCCATCTGCTTCCAGCGGTCAGCTTCCAGCAGTATCCAGTTCCCTTAAAGTGCCGGTGTTATTCCAGCGGATCCCTACTTATCAGCAGTATCCACAACCACCGGTAACCTCTTTTCAATTCTTCTGTTTCCACGCTCCATCTTACAGTATCCACTCCGTGTCTTCATCACCTGACTGGTTCCATCCAGCATCCACTCCGTGTCTTCATCACCTGGCTGGTTCCATCCAGCATCCACTCCGTGTCTTAATCACCTGGCTGATTCCATTCAGCAGCCACTCCGTGTCTCTACCACCTGGCTGGTTCCATCCAGTATCTACAACAGTCTGTTCAAGTTACCAACTTCATCTAATACTTCTACTGGCGTGTTCCTCGGCTATCTTCACTACTACAGCCAGGCCTGGTAAGATTATTCCATCAAAGGACTTTAACATCTGTTCCTCAACCTACCAGTGCTCTGTGATACCTTCCATGGTTATAGTGATCCAGGAACTGTATTATTTGCCACTGCTTTTATCAACTGTGAATACTGTTGTTTCAACACGGAGTCTGTTAATAAAGCTTTTATTGACTTTTAACCTGGTTGTCATGGTCACACCTTCGGGTAATCCTTCTACACTTAGATGTCCAGGGGTCTGATTAAACCTCCCAAGTTTAATTCCATTTCAGCCCCTACAACTGAGGCTTCCTCCTGTCAGCCTAAACCCTCAGTTGTGACAGTAAGCACTGACCATATGAATCCAGTCGGAGACCAGGATCAAGCGGTCAGGCCGATGCAAGAACTGGCAGCCAGACTCGAACATCAGGAGGCTGCACAATGCCACATCATCCGCTGTCTCCTGGATCTCTCTACCCGACTGGATGGGATTCAAACGACCCTCCGTGGACCTGGCACGTCCGGTGCGTCCGCCACAGTAACACCAGCTGTAACCCCACCCACCTTACCCATTTCTACTCCACGTCTTCATCTTCCAACGCCAGCAAAATTTGACAGATCTCCAAGATTCTGCAGGGGATTTCTCAACCAATGTGAAATCCATTTTGAGCTACAACCTGGCAATTTCCCCAGTGACCGTACTAAAATTGCCTATATTATTTCCCTTCTCAGTGGCTCAGCCCTTGACTGGGCATCACCTTTATGGGAGAAGTCTGATACCCTGCTGTCTTCCTATACTGACTTTGTAGCTACATTCAGGCGCATCTTCGACGAGCAAGGCTGGGTAACCTCTGCTTCATCTGAGATTCTCCGTTTACGCCAGGGAACACGTACTGTGGGACAGTATCTTATACAGTTCAAAATCCTGGCATCCGAACTGGCATGGAACGACGAGACCCTGTATGCTGCATTCTGGCATGGCTTATCAGAACGCATCAAGGATGAATTAGCTACCAGAGACTTGCCTTCTAAGTTGGATGAGCTAATTTCACTATGCACAAAGGTTGATCTACGTTTCAGAGAAAGAGCAACTGAGTGAGGAAGATCATCTATTCCAAAATCTTCTGCTCCTCCTCCTCGTCAACCGTCTCCATCCAAAGATGAGCCCATGCAAATTGGTCGTTCCCGTCTATCTCCCGCTGAGGGCCGAAGACGTCCCTCTGAGTCTCTCTGTCTCTACTGTGCAGCTCCGTCTCACGCTATCTATGCCTGTCCCAAACGTCCGGGAAACTCCAAATCCTAGCTCGCCAAGGAGAGGGCCGGCTAGGAGTAATGATCTCCTCTCCATCTCCTCATGTTTGTAATCTCCCAGTCTCGCTTCAAATTGCTCAACGTTATAGGAACGTCATTGCCCTCCTTGATTCCGGAGCAGCTGGGAATTTCATAACCGAAGCTTATGTTAAACGGTGGTCCCTACCCACCGAGAGACTTCCTTCGTCTATTTCCTTGACTGCCATGGATGGCAGTAAGATTTTTGACGCAGTTATTTCTTTAAGGACTCTACCAGTTCATCTGAGAGTAGGAGTTCTTCATTCAGAATTTATTTCCTTTCTAGTGATTCCAAGAGCCACACATCCAGTGGTTTTGGGCCTTCCATGGCTCCGTCTTCACAATCCATCGATTGACTGGACGACTACGCAGATACTAGCATGGGGTCCCTCCTGTGCTGAGACCTGTTTGTCCAAGGTGCTTCCTGTTTGTTCTTCCTCCCCCAGGTCGTCTGATGTTCCACCTCCTCCATATCAAGACTACACGGATGTGTTCAGTAAAGCCTCCGCTGATATCCTTCCTCCTCATAGAGAATGGGACTGTCCAATTGATCTCATCCCAGGGAAGGTTCCACCTCGAGGCCGAACTGATCCGTTGTCCCTTCCAGAGACGCATTCCATGGAGGAGTACATCAAGGAGAACCTGGCGAAGGGTTTTATTCGACCTTCCTCTACTCCAGCTGGCGCAGGCTTCTTTTTCATTAAAAAGAAGGACGGTGGCCTGCGGCCGTGCATCGACTACAAAGGTTTGAACAACATTACCGTTAAGAACCGATGTCCTTTACCTTTGATTACATAGCTCTTCGATAGAGTTAGCGGAGCAACCATCTTTACAAAGTTGGATTTGAGGGGTGCCTACAATCTCATCCGAATCCGTGAGGGTGACGAGTGGAAGACCACCTTTAACACCCGGGATGGACATTATGAGTACCTCGTCATGCCCTTCGGATTGAGCAACGCTCCATCTGTTTTCCAGCATTTTGTGAATGAAATCTTCAGAGACATCCTGTACCGCCATGTCGTGGTTTATCTAGATGATATCCTTATCTTTGCCAATAATCTAGAGGAACATCGCTTCTGGGTAAAGGAGGTTCTGTCCCGTCTCCGTGTCAATCATCTCTATTGCAAATTAGAGAAATGTGTTTTTGAAGTCAAATCCATTCCGTTTCTAGGTTACATTGTGTCCGGTTCCGGACTAGAGATGGATCCTGAGAAACTACAAGCAATCCAGAATTGGCCGATACCCCTAACCCTCAAAGGGGTCAAGAGGTTCTTAGGGTTCGCCAATTACTACAGAAAGTTTATACGAGACTTTTCCACCATTGTGGCGCCTATCACTGCATTTACCAAGAAGGGTGCTAATCCGTCCAAGTGGTCTGAAGAAGCTACGCAAGCTTTTCATCTATTAAAGCAATGGTTCATCTCTGCACCAGTTCTGAAACAGCCCGACATCGACTCTCCTTTCATCCTTGAGGTGGATGCCTCTTCCGTTGGAGTAGGAGCGGTGTTATCCCAGAGGGCTAAAGATGGTCATCTACATCCTTGCAGTTTCTTCTCCCGGAAGTTCTCCCCAGCTGAGCGCAACTATGCCATTGGCGACCAGGAGTTGCTAGCCATCAAGCTCGCTCTAGAAGAGTGGAGATATCTGTTGGAGGGAGCTTCCCATTCAGTCACTATACTTACCGACCACAAGAATCTTTTATATCTGAAAAGCGCACAATGTCTTAACCCTCGTCAAGCCAGATGGGCACTTTTCTTTTCCAGGTTCGACTTTAAATTCCAGTTCTGTCCGGGTTCTCAGAATCGCAAGGCGATGCCCTTTCCCGCTCATGGGAGCAAGAAAATAAGTCAGAGTCTTTGGACAAGCATCCTATTATTAATCTGTTGGCATTCTCCATGGTAGGGATGGACTCTATGCCCCCACCAGGGAAAAGTTTTGTGAAGCCGGTGTTAAGGAAGAAGCTCATGCATTGGGCCCATGCTTCCCGTTTTGCCGGACATACAGGCATCCAGAAAACCCTTGAGTTTATCTCTAGGTCCTATTGGTGGCCAACTCTGAAGAAAGACGTCATGGAGTTTATTGCCTCTTACCCAAAGTGTGCCCAACACAAAGTCTCCCGCCAGTCGCCTGCGGGGCAACTGGTTCCATTATCTGTTCCCCGTCGACCGTGGACCCATTTGTCGATGGACTTCGTTACAGACCTGCCTATGTGCAACAAGTTTAATACCATCTGGGTGGTAGTTGACCGGTTCACCAAGATGGCACATTTCATACCTCTTACCGGTCTTCCATCAGCTTCCAAGCTGGCTCAAGTGTTTATTCAAGAGATCTTCCGACTCCACGGTCTTCCTGAAGAGATCATCTCTGATCGTGGAGTACAATTTGTAGCCAAGTTTTGGCGAAGTTTATGTCAAGCTCTCCAAGTCAAGTTGAAGTTTTCTACAGCTTACCATCCTCAGACCAACGGTCAAACCGAGAGGGTGAATCAGGACTTGGAGGCCTTCCTCCGCATTTATGTGTCTTCCTCTCAAGATGACTGGGTTCAACTCCTTCCTTGGGCCGAGTTCAGCCACAACAATCAATACCATTCCTCATCTTCTTCAACACCATTCTTCATCAACTATGGATTCCACCCTAAAGTTCCAGAATTCCAACCGCTTCCAGCAACTTCTGTTCCAGCAGTGGATGTCACCTTGCGTCAGTTTTCTAACAACTGGAAGAGTGTGCGAGCGGCCCTGCTCAAAGCCTCGTTCAGGTACAAGAAGTTTGCTGATAGGAAGCTTAGAGCGGTTCCTGCTCTCAAAGTGGGTGATCGTGTGTGGTTGTCCACGAAGAATTTGAGGTTGAGAGTTCCCAGCATGAAGTTTGCACCTCGTTACATCGGTCCTTTCAAAATTGAACAAGTCATCAATCCTGTTGCTTACAAACTCCAGTTACCTCCCTTCCTGAAAATACCCAGGACATTCCATGTTTCCCTGTTGAAACCGCTGATCCTGAATCGGTTTCATTCTGCACTTCCTCCGGCTCCAAAAGTCCAAACTCAACGGGGAGTTGAGTATGAAGTTGCCAAGATTCTGGATTCACGTTTCCGTTACGGTCAATTGCAGTATCCTATTGACTGGAAGGGCTATGGTCCTGAAGAACGCTCTTGGACCAATGCGTCAGATGTCCATGCTCCTGCCTTGGTCCGGAATTTCCACTCTAAGTTTCCTCAAAAGCCTAAGAAGTGTCCTGGGGCCACTCCTAAAGGGGGGGGGGGTGCTGTCACGATCCGGGTATCTGGACGCCATTACTTGCCTTTTAGATGCCTCCTGAAGCTGGCTCAGCGTTCCAGGGCCGGATCTCATCTGTGTTACTGATGTCCACACTCTGCATATCCCTCCTGTCACTCTGAGACGCTGTCACAGCGGCTCCATGTTTGAATCTAGTGTGGCGTCTCCCGTCCTCCGCGGCCTCCGCCGCCGCTCCTGTGTTCCAATATGCAGGTTGTCAGAGTGGTGCCCCATGCCTGCCGCGGCCTCCGCTGTCATCCATGTGTCTCAGTGTGCAGTTGTCAGTTTGGCGTCTCCTGTCCTCCGCGGCCGGCGCCGCCATTGCTGCTATGTTTCCACATGGTTTTCCAAACCAACTTTCCCTCCAGTACTAACATGGGCGCAGCCATGTTTGTTCCAGTCACATGTTCAATCTTCACCAATCTGCACTGTGAATCTGCATGATTGGCCAGCCAATGCCTGCCCTGCAGCAGGTATAAGTATCCTGTGCCTGAACCAGGAAATGGTCAGTGCTTTGATTGTCAAACCTAGTTCCAGTCTCTATCTCCTGTGGTTGTTTCTCCAGGTTCCAGCTCCTGTCTCCAGCATCCACTACGAGACCCGCACCTGCCTTCCATCCTGCGGTGCAGCCTGACTCTGCAGTCCTCCGTGGCTATTCCAGCTTCCAGCTATTAACCCATCTGCTTCCAGCGGTCAGCTTCCAGCAGTATCCAGTTCCCTTAAAGTGCCGGTGTTGTTCCAGCGGATCCCTACTTATCAGCAGTATCCACAACCACCGGTAACCTCTTTTCAATTCTTCTGTTTCCACGCTCCCTAGCATCTTACAGTATCCACTCCATGTCTTCATCACCTGACTGGTTCCATCCAGCATCCACTCCGTGTCTTCATCACCTGGCTGGTTCCATCCAGCATCCATTCCGTGTCTTCATCACCTGGCTGATTCCATTCAGCATCCACTCCGTGTCTTCATCACCTGGCTGGTTCCATCCAGCATCCACTCCGTGTCTTAATCACCTGGCTGATTCCATTCAGCAGCCACTCCGTGTCTCTACCACCTGGCTGGTTCCATCCAGTATCTACAACAGTCTGTTCAAGTTACCAACTTCATCTAATACTTATACTGGCGTGTTCCTCGGCTATCTTCACTACTACAGCCAGGCCTGGTAAGGTTATTCCATCAAAGGACTTTAACATCTGTTCCTCAACCTACCAGTGCTCTGTGATACCTTCCATGGTTATAGTGATCCAGGAACTGTATTATTTGCCACTGCTTTTATCAACTGTGATTACTGTTGTTTCAACACGGAGTCTGTTAATAAAGCTTTTATTGACTTTTAACCTGGTTGTCATGGTCACACCTTCGGATAATCCTTCTACACTTACATGTCCAGGGGTCTGATTAAACCTCCCAAGTTTAATTTCATTTCAGCCCCTACAACTGAGGCTTCCTCCTGTCAGCCTAAACCCTCAGTTGTGACAGCACGCGACCGTGCCTGCAGCATTGCGAGCGCAGCGACCCCGCAAGGGGCTCTTTTGTGCTCACCCCACTGCTTGCATACCGGCGGTCAGGATCCCGGCGCCGGTATGCTAGGCGCCAGGATCCCACGCGCCGGCATAACGTAGTAGACCCGTCTAGGCTTACCACCTAAAACACACATGGGAGTTTAGGACAACCTGAAATGAAACCATCCCTCCCAACTGTCCCGATTTTCACGGGAACGTCATTTTTTTTGGGACTGCCCACTGTCCCACCCACTCACCACAGTGTTCCACGGTGGGGAGGGGGGGCAGTTGGGAGGCTCCCGTCACTCGCTGCTCTACTTAGCGTCAGAGAAGGACTGGGGGGATGCCGGCAGCTATGCCCCCACAATGACAATAATGTGGACGAGGCTCATGATCGCGCCACTCCCACAAAGCCACGCCCCTTTTTGTGAAGCAGCGCGATTAAGTCCCACTTTGCCTGCTAATGGTGTTGTGAGGTATGTGATACAATGTGACCATGGTGAATAAAGTCTCAGATTTCCTGCTTTACAGAGCTGGGGGTGCAGGGGTATAAATTAGAGATGTGCACTTGAAATTTTTCGGGTTTTGTGTTTTGGTTTTGGGTTCGGTTCCGCGGCCGTGTTTTGGGTTCGACCGCGTTTTGGCAAAACCTCACCGAATTTTTTTTGTCGGATTCGGGTGTGTTTTGGATTCGGGTGTTTTTTTCAAATAACACTAAAAAACAGCTTAAATCATAGAATTTGGGGGTCATTTTGATCCCAAAGTATTATTTAACTCAAAAACCATAATTTCCACTCATTTTCAGTCTATTCTGAACACCTCACACCTCACAATATTATTTTTGGTCCTAAAATTTGCACCGAGGTCGCTGGATGACTAAGCTAAGCGACCCTAGTGGCCGACACAAACACCTGGCCCATCTAGGAGTGGCACTGCAGTGTCACGCAGGATGGCCCTTCCAAAAAAAACACTCCCCAAACAGCACATGACGCAAAGAAAAAAAGAGGTGCAATGAGGTAGCTGTGTGAGTAAGCTAAGCGACCCTAGTGGCCGACACAAACACCTGGCCCATCTAGGAGTGGCACTGCAGTGTCACGCAGGATGGCCCTTCCAAAAAACACTCCCCAAACAGCACATGACGCAAAGAAAAAAAGAGGCGCAATGAAGTAGCTGTGTGAGTAAGCTAAGCGACCCTAGTGGCCGACACAAACACCTGGCCCATCTAGGAGTGGCACTGCAGTGTCACGCAGGATGGCCCTTCCAAAAAACACTCCCCAAACAGCACATGACGCAAAGAAAAAAAGAGGCGCAATGAGGTAGCTGTGTGAGTAAGCTAAGCGACCCTAGTGGCCGACACAAACACCTGGCCCATCTAGGAGTGGCACTGCAGTGTCACGCAGGATGGCCCTTCCAAAAAACACTCCCCAAACAGCACATGACGCAAAGAAAAAAAGAGGCGCAATGAGGTAGCTGTGTGAGTAAGCTAAGCGACCCTAGTGGCCGACACAAACACCTGGCCCATCTAGGAGTGTCACTGCAGTGTCACGCAGGATGGCCCTTCCAAAAAACACTCCCCAAACAGCACATGACGCAAAGAAAAAAAGAGGCGCAATGAGGTAGCTGTGTGAGTAAGCTAAGCGACCCTAGTGGCCGACACAAACACCTGGCCCATCTAGGAGTGGCACTGCAGTGTCACGCAGGATGGCCCTTCCAAAAAACACTCCCCAAACAGCACATGACGCAAAGAAAAAAAGAGGCGCAATGAGGTAGCTGTGTGAGTAAGCTAAGCGACCCTAGTGGCCGACACAAACACCTGGGCCATCTAGGAGTGGCACTGCAGTGTCACGCAGGATGGCCCTTCCAAAAAACACTCCCCAAACAGCACATGACGCAAAGAAAAAAAGAGGCGCAATGAGGTAGCTGTGTGAGTAAGGTAAGCGACCCTAGTGGCGACACAAACACCAGGCCCATCTAGGAGTGGCACTGCAGTGTCACGCAGGATGGCCCTTCAAAAAAATACTCCCCAAACAGCACATGACGCAAAGAAAAATTAAAGAAAAAAGAGGTGCAAGATGGAATTGTCCTTGGGCCCTCCCACCCACCCTTATGTTGTATAAACAGGACATGCACACTTTAACCAACCCATCATTTCAGTGACAGGGTCTGCCACACGACTGTGACTGAAATGACGGGTTGGTTTGGACCCCCACCAAAAAAGAAGCAATTAATCTCTCCTTGCACAAACTGGCTCTACAGAGGCAAGATGTCCACCTCATCATCATCCTCCGATATATCACCGTGTACATCCCCCTCCTCACAGATTATCAATTCGTCCCCACTGGAATCCACCATCTCAGCTCCCTGTGTACTTTGTGGAGGCAATTGCTCCTGGTCAATGTCTCCACGGAGGAATTGATTATAATTCATTTTAATGAACATCATCTTCTCCACATTTTCTGGAAGTAACCTCGTACGCCGATTGCTGACAAGGTGAGCGGCGGCACTAAACACTCTTTCGGAGTACACACTTGTGGGAGGGCAACTTAGGTAGAATAAAGCCAGTTTGTGCAAGGGCCTCCAAATTGCCTCTTTTTCCTGCCAGTATAAGTACGGACTGTCTGACGTGCCTACTTGGATGCGGTCACTCATATAATCCTCCACCATTCTTTCAATGGGGAGAGAATCATATGCAGTGACAATAGACGACATGTCCGTAATCGTTGTCAGGTCCTTCAGTCCGGACCAGATGTCAGCATCAGCAGTCGCTCCAGACTGCCCTGCATCACCGCCAGCGGGTGGGCTCGGAATTCTGAGCCTTTTCCTCGCACCCCCAGTTGCGGGAGAATGTGAAGGAGGAGATGTTGACAGGTCGCGTTCCGCTTGACTTGACAATTTTGTCACCAGCAGGTCTTTGAACCCCAGCAGACTTGTGTCTGCCGGAAAGAGAGATCCAAGGTAGGTTTTAAATCTAGGATCGAGCACGGTGGCCAAAATGTAGTGATCTGATTTCAACAGATTGACCACCCGTGAATCCTTGTTAAGCGAATTAAGGGCTCCATCCACAAGTCCCACATGCCTAGCGGAATCGCTCCGTGTTAGCTCCTCCTTCAATGTCTCCAGCTTCTTCTGCAAAAGCCTGATGAGGGGAATGACCTGACTCAGGCTGGCAGTGTCTGAACTGACTTCACGTGTGGCAAGTTCAAAGGGCAGCAGAACCTTGCACAACGTTGAAATCATTCTCCACTGCGCTTGAGACAGGTGCATTCCACCTCCTATATCGTGCTCAATTGTATAGGCTTGAATGGCCTTTTGCTGCTCCTCCAACCTCTGAAGCATATAGAGGGTTGAATTCCACCTCGTTACCACTTCTTGCTTCAGATGATGGCAGGGCAGGTTCAGGCGTTTTTGGTGGTACTCCAGTCTTCTGTACGTGGTGCCTGTACGCCGAAAGTGTCCCGCAATTCTTCTGGCCACCGACAGCATCTCTTGCACGCCCCTCTCGTTTTTTTAAAAATTCTGCACCACCAAATTCAAGGTATGTGCAAAACATGGGACGTGCTGGAATTTGCCCATATTTAATGCACACACAATATTGCTGGCGTTGTCCGATGCCACAAATCCACAGGAGAGTCCAATTGGGGTAAGCCATTCCGCAATGATCTTCCTCAGTTGCCGTAAGAGGTTTTCAGCTGTGTGCGTATTCTGGAAACCGGTGATACAAAGCGTAGCCTGCCTAGGAAAGAGTTGGCATTTGCGAGATGCTGCTACTGGTTCCGCCGCTGCTGTTCTTGCGGCGGGAGTCCATACATCTACCCAGTGGGCTGTCACAGTCATATAGTCCTGACCCTGCCCTGCTCCACTTGTCCACATGTCCGTGGTTAAGTGGACATTGGGTACAACTGCATTTTTTAGGACACTGGTGAGTCTTTTTCTGACGTCCGTGTACATTCTCGGTATCGCCTGCCTAGAGAAGTGGAACCTAGATGGTATTTGGTAACGGGGGCACACTACCTCAAGAAATTGTCTAGTTCCCTGTGAACTAACGGCGGATACCGGACGCACGTCTAACACCAACATAGTTGTCAAGGCCTCAGTTATCCGCTTTGCAGCAGGATGACTGCTGTGATATTTCATCTTCCTCGCAAAGGACTGTTGGACAGTCAATTGCTTACTGGAAGTAGTACAAGTGGTCTTCCGACTTCCCCTCTGGGATGACCATCGACTCCCAGCAGCAACAACAGCAGCGCCAGCAGCAGTAGGCATTACACGCAAGGATGCATCGGAGGAATCCCAGGCAGGAGAGGACTCGTCAGAATTGCCAGTGACATGGCCTGCAGGACTATTGGCATTCCTGGGGAAGGAGGAAATTGACACTGAGGGAGTTGGTGGGGTGGTTTGCGTGAGCTTGGTTACAAGAGGAAGGGATTTACTGGTCAGTGGACTGCTTCCGCTGTCGCCCAAAGTTTTTGAATTTGTCACTGACTTATTATGAATGCGCTGCAGGTGACGTATAAGGGAGGATGTTCCGAGGTGGTTAACGTCCTTACCCCTACTTATTACAGCTTGACAAAGGCAACACACGGCTTGACAAATGTTGTCCGCATTTCTGTTGAAATACTTCCACACCGAAGAGCTGATTTTTTTGGTATTTTGACCAGGCATGTCAATGGCCATATTCCTCCCACGGACAACAGGTGTCTCCCCGGGTGCCTGACTTAAACAAACCACCTCACCATCAGAATCCTCCTTGTCAATTTCCTCCCCAGCGCCAGCAACACCCATATCCTCCTCATCCTGGTGTACTTCAACACTGACATCTTCAATCTGACTATCAGGAACTGGACTGCGGGTGCTCCTTCCAGCACTTGCAGGGGGCGTGCAAATGGTGGAAGGCGCATGCTCTTCACGTCCAGTGTTGGGAAGGTCAGGCATCGCAACCGACACAATTGGACTCTCCTTGTGGATTTGGGATTTCGAAGAACGCACAGTTCTTTGCTGTGCTTTTGCCAGCTTGAGTCTTTTCATTTTTCTAGCGAGAGGCTGAGTGCTTCCATCCTCATGTGAAGCTGAACCACTAGCCATGAACATAGGCCAGGGCCTCAGCCGTTCCTTGCCACTCCGTGTGGTAAATGGCATATTGGCAAGTTTACGCTTCTCCTCCGACGATTTTATTTTAGATTTTTGAGTCCTTTTTTTACTGATATTTGGTGTTTTGGATTTTACATGCTCTGTACTATGACATTGGGCATCGGCCTTGGCAGACGACGTTGCTGGCATTTCATCGTCTCGGCCATGACTAGTGGCAGCAGCTTCAGCACGAGGTGGAAGTGGATCTTGATCTTTCCCTATTTTTGGAACCTCAACATTTTTGTTCTCCATATTTTAATAGGCACAACTAAAAGGCACCTCAGGTAAACAATGGAGATGGATGGATACTAGTATACTTATGGATGACGAGCGACTGCCGACACAGAGGTAGCTACAGCCGTGGACTACCGTACTGTGTCTGCTGCTAATATAGACTGGATGATAATGAGATAAAATTAAAATATATATATATATCACACTAGTACTGCAGCCGGACAGGTATATATTATGTAATGACGGACCTGCTGGACACTGTCTGTCAGCACTGCAGACTCCTAAAGTAAGCTACTAGTATCAAGAAGATAGAGAAAAAAAAAACCACGGGTAGGTGGTATACAATTATGGATGGACGAGCGACTGCCGACACAGAGGTAGCTACAGCCGTGGACTACCGTACTGTGTCTGCTGCTAATATAGACTGCAAAACTCCAATTTGAAAAAACTCTTGCGCTATAGTTATATAATTACAAGATATGGCTGACAAGAATGACAAACTCCTGATAAATTCAAAATATATTTACTATTGTATAAATTATCATATAATAAAACAAGACCGGTCTTTAAAACATCAAAAAATAATAACAAATATGTATACTTTCTAATACATGGAGGTGGACTTAAGCATACTCTGTGCACAGACGTGTAAAAAAACAAGCTCTATAGCTATATGGCTTAATGAGGTCAAAAAATGTTTTGAATCAAGTGTGGCTGCTGGTAAGACCCATATATTAATTGTTCCCAATGGATAGTCACTTTGTATCAAAGATCTTTATGATGTGAAGATCCAACATGTAACAATAGAATGGATATGAGCTTTTTGTAACCGGAAACTTTACGTGAGATGTGAGCAAGTGGTATCAGCACAAATGCATCCCGACGACCACCGCAGTGGCTTGGAGCTGCGGGAAAAAAAGGCACCTGCAATGGCGCCCGCTGTGATTTAACCTGCTCAGTCGCGATGCTCCACGAGTATCCACCTCTACGTGCCGTTTGCAGGCACCGGTCAGCGGCTCCTCTTTGTATGAAAACAAATTCCAGGCAGAAGAATGCTGCAGCCAGTTCGTGATATGGGTCTAACTTCAGCTGGGGTCCAACAGAATCCACTACGAGACCCGCACCTGCCTTCCATCCTGCGGTGCAGCCTGACTCTGCAGTCCTCCGTGGCTATTCCAGCTTCCAGCTATTAACCCATCTGCTTCCAGCGGTCAGCTTCCAGCAGTATCCAGTTCCCTTAAAGTGCCGGTGTTGTTCCAGCGGATCCCTACTTATCAGCAGTATCCACAACCACCGGTAACCTCTTTTCAATTCTTCTGTTTCCACGCTCCCTAGCATCTTACAGTATCCACTCCATGTCTTCATCACCTGACTGGTTCCATCCAGCATCCACTCCGTGTCTTCATCACCTGGCTGGTTCCATCCAGCATCCATTCCGTGTCTTCATCACCTGGCTGATTCCATTCAGCATCCACTCCGTGTCTTCATCACCTGGCTGGTTCCATCCAGCATCCACTCCGTGTCTTAATCACCTGGCTGATTCCATTCAGCAGCCACTCCGTGTCTCTACCACCTGGCTGGTTCCATCCAGTATCTACAACAGTCTGTTCAAGTTACCAACTTCATCTAAAACTTATACTGGCGTGTTCCTCGGCTATCTTCACTACTACAGCCAGGCCTGGTAAGGTTATTCCATCAAAGGACTTTAACATCTGTTCCTCAACCTACCAGTGCTCTGTGATACCTTCCATGGTTATAGTGATCCAGGAACTGTATTATTTGCCACTGCTTTTATCAACTGTGATTACTGTTGTTTCAACACGGAGTCTGTTAATAAAGCTTTTATTGACTTTTAACCTGGTTGTCATGGTCACACCTTCGGATAATCCTTCTACACTTACATGTCCAGGGGTCTGATTAAACCTCCCAAGTTTAATTTCATTTCAGCCCCTACAACTGAGGCTTCCTCCTGTCAGCCTAAACCCTCAGTTGTGACAGCACGCGACCGTGCCTGCAGCATTGCGAGCGCAGCGACCCCGCAAGGGGCTCTTTTGTGCTCACCCCACTGCTTGCATACCGGCGGTCAGGATCCCGGCGCCGGTATGCTAGGCGCCAGGATCCCACGCGCCGGCATAACGTAGTAGACCCGTCTAGGCTTACCACCTAAAACACACATGGGAGTTTAGGACAACCTGAAATGAAACCATCCCTCCCAACTGTCCCGATTTTCACGGGAACGTCATTTTTTTTGGGACTGCCCACTGTCCCACCCACTCACCACAGTGTTCCACGGTGGGGAGGGGGGGCAGTTGGGAGGCTCCCGTCACTCGCTGCTCTACTTAGCGTCAGAGAAGGACTGGGGGGATGCCGGCAGCTATGCCCCCACAATGACAATAATGTGGACGAGGCTCATGATCGCGCCACTCCCACAAAGCCACGCCCCTTTTTGTGAAGCAGCGCGATTAAGTCCCACTTTGCCTGCTAATGGTGTTGTGAGGTATGTGATACAATGTGACCATGGTGAATAAAGTCTCAGATTTCCTGCTTTACAGAGCTGGGGGTGCAGGGGTATAAATTAGAGATGTGCACTTGAAATTTTTCGGGTTTTGTGTTTTGGTTTTGGGTTCGGTTCCGCGGCCGTGTTTTGGGTTCGACCGCGTTTTGGCAAAACCTCACCGAATTTTTTTTGTCGGATTCGGGTGTGTTTTGGATTCGGGTGTTTTTTTCAAAAAACACTAAAAAACAGCTTAAATCATAGAATTTGGGGGTCATTTTGATCCCAAAGTATTATTTAACTCAAAAACCATAATTTCCACTCATTTTCAGTCTATTCTGAACACCTCACACCTCACAATATTATTTTTGGTCCTAAAATTTGCACCGAGGTCGCTGGATGACTAAGCTAAGCGACCCTAGTGGCCGACACAAACACCTGGCCCATCTAGGAGTGGCACTGCAGTGTCATGCAGGATGGCCCTTCCAAAAAAAACACTCCCCAAACAGCACATGACGCAAAGAAAAAAAGAGGTGCAATGAGGTAGCTGTGTGAGTAAGCTAAGCGACCCTAGTGGCCGACACAAACACCTGGCCCATCTAGGAGTGGCACTGCAGTGTCACGCAGGATGGCCCTTCCAAAAAACACTCCCCAAACAGCACATGACGCAAAGAAAAAAAGAGGCGCAATGAAGTAGCTGTGTGAGTAAGCTAAGCGACCCTAGTGGCCGACACAAACACCTGGCCCATCTAGGAGTGGCACTGCAGTGTCACGCAGGATGGCCCTTCCAAAAAACACTCCCCAAACAGCACATGACGCAAAGAAAAAAAGAGGCGCAATGAGGTAGCTGTGTGAGTAAGCTAAGCGACCCTAGTGGCCGACACAAACACCTGGCCCATCTAGGAGTGGCACTGCAGTGTCACGCAGGATGGCCCTTCCAAAAAACACTCCCCAAACAGCACATGACGCAAAGAAAAAAAGAGGCGCAATGAGGTAGCTGTGTGAGTAAGCTAAGCGACCCTAGTGGCCGACACAAACACCTGGCCCATCTAGGAGTGGCACTGCAGTGTCACGCAGGATGGCCCTTCCAAAAAACACTCCCCAAACAGCACATGACGCAAAGAAAAAAAGAGGCGCAATGAGGTAGCTGTGTGAGTAAGCTAAGCGACCCTAGTGGCCGACACAAACACCTGGCCCATCTAGGAGTGGCACTGCAGTGTCACGCAGGATGGCCCTTCCAAAAAACACTCCCCAAACAGCACATGACGCAAAGAAAAAAAGAGGCGCAATGAGGTAGCTGTGTGAGTAAGCTAAGCGACCCTAGTGGCCGACACAAACACCTGGGCCATCTAGGAGTGGCACTGCAGTGTCACGCAGGATGGCCCTTCCAAAAAACACTCCCCAAACAGCACATGACGCAAAGAAAAAAAGAGGCGCAATGAGGTAGCTGTGTGAGTAAGGTAAGCGACCCTAGTGGCGACACAAACACCTGGCCCATCTAGGAGTGGCACTGCAGTGTCACGCAGGATGGCCCTTCAAAAAAATACTCCCCAAACAGCACATGACGCAAAGAAAAATTAAAGAAAAAAGAGGTGCAAGATGGAATTGTCCTTGGGCCCTCCCACCCACCCTTATGTTGTATAAACAGGACATGCACACTTTAACCAACCCATCATTTCAGTGACAGGGTCTGCCACACGACTGTGACTGAAATGACGGGTTGGTTTGGACCCCCACCAAAAAAGAAGCAATTAATCTCTCCTTGCACAAACTGGCTCTACAGAGGCAAGATGTCCACCTCATCATCATCCTCCGATATATCACCGTGTACATCCCCCTCCTCACAGATTATCAATTCGTCCCCACTGGAATCCACCATCTCAGCTCCCTGTGTACTTTGTGGAGGCAATTGCTCCTGGTCAATGTCTCCACGGAGGAATTGATTATAATTCATTTTAATGAACATCATCTTCTCCACATTTTCTGGAAGTAACCTCGTACGCCGATTGCTGACAAGGTGAGCGGCGGCACTAAACACTCTTTCGGAGTACACACTTGTGGGAGGGCAACTTAGGTAGAATAAAGCCAGTTTGTGCAAGGGCCTCCAAATTGCCTCTTTTTCCTGCCAGTATAAGTACGGACTGTCTGACGTGCCTACTTGGATGCGGTCACTCATATAATCCTCCACCATTCTTTCAATGGGGAGAGAATCATATGCAGTGACAATAGACGACATGTCCGTAATCGTTGTCAGGTCCTTCAGTCCGGACCAGATGTCAGCATCAGCAGTCGCTCCAGACTGCCCTGCATCACCGCCAGCGGGTGGGCTCGGAATTCTGAGCCTTTTCCTCGCACCCCCAGTTGCGGGAGAATGTGAAGGAGGAGATGTTGACAGGTCGCGTTCCGCTTGACTTGACAATTTTGTCACCAGCAGGTCTTTGAACCCCAGCAGACTTGTGTCTGCCGGAAAGAGAGATCCAAGGTAGGTTTTAAATCTAGGATCGAGCACGGTGGCCAAAATGTAGTGATCTGATTTCAACAGATTGACCACCCGTGAATCCTTGTTAAGCGAATTAAGGGCTCCATCCACAAGTCCCACATGCCTAGCGGAATCGCTCCGTGTTAGCTCCTCCTTCAATGTCTCCAGCTTCTTCTGCAAAAGCCTGATGAGGGGAATGACCTGACTCAGGCTGGCAGTGTCTGAACTGACTTCACGTGTGGCAAGTTCAAAGGGCAGCAGAACCTTGCACAACGTTGAAATCATTCTCCACTGCGCTTGAGACAGGTGCATTCCACCTCCTATATCGTGCTCAATTGTATAGGCTTGAATGGCCTTTTGCTGCTCCTCCAACCTCTGAAGCATATAGAGGGTTGAATTCCACCTCGTTACCACTTCTTGCTTCAGATGATGGCAGGGCAGGTTCAGGCGTTTTTGGTGGTACTCCAGTCTTCTGTACGTGGTGCCTGTACGCCGAAAGTGTCCCGCAATTCTTCTGGCCACCGACAGCATCTCTTGCACGCCCCTCTCGTTTTTTTAAAAATTCTGCACCACCAAATTCAAGGTATGTGCAAAACATGGGACGTGCTGGAATTTGCCCATATTTAATGCACACACAATATTGCTGGCGTTGTCCGATGCCACAAATCCACAGGAGAGTCCAATTGGGGTAAGCCATTCCGCAATGATCTTCCTCAGTTGCCGTAAGAGGTTTTCAGCTGTGTGCGTATTCTGGAAACCGGTGATACAAAGCGTAGCCTGCCTAGGAAAGAGTTGGCATTTGCGAGATGCTGCTACTGGTTCCGCCGCTGCTGTTCTTGCGGCGGGAGTCCATACATCTACCCAGTGGGCTGTCACAGTCATATAGTCCTGACCCTGCCCTGCTCCACTTGTCCACATGTCCGTGGTTAAGTGGACATTGGGTACAACTGCATTTTTTAGGACACTGGTGAGTCTTTTTCTGACGTCCGTGTACATTCTCGGTATCGCCTGCCTAGAGAAGTGGAACCTAGATGGTATTTGGTAACGGGGGCACACTACCTCAAGAAATTGTCTAGTTCCCTGTGAACTAACGGCGGATACCGGACGCACGTCTAACACCAACATAGTTGTCAAGGCCTCAGTTATCCGCTTTGCAGCAGGATGACTGCTGTGATATTTCATCTTCCTCGCAAAGGACTGTTGGACAGTCAATTGCTTACTGGAAGTAGTACAAGTGGTCTTCCGACTTCCCCTCTGGGATGACCATCGACTCCCAGCAGCAACAACAGCAGCGCCAGCAGCAGTAGGCGTTACACGCAAGGATGCATCGGAGGAATCCCAGGCAGGAGAGGACTCGTCAGAATTGCCAGTGACATGGCCTGCAGGACTATTGGCATTCCTGGGGAAGGAGGAAATTGACACTGAGGGAGTTGGTGGGGTGGTTTGCGTGAGCTTGGTTACAAGAGGAAGGGATTTACTGGTCAGTGGACTGCTTCCGCTGTCGCCCAAAGTTTTTGAATTTGTCACTGACTTATTATGAATGCGCTGCAGGTGACGTATAAGGGAGGATGTTCCGAGGTGGTTAACGTCCTTACCCCTACTTATTACAGCTTGACAAAGGCAACACACGGCTTGACAAATGTTGTCCGCATTTCTGTTGAAATACTTCCACACCGAAGAGCTGATTTTTTTGGTATTTTGACCAGGCATGTCAATGGCCATATTCCTCCCACGGACAACAGGTGTCTCCCCGGGTGCCTGACTTAAACAAACCACCTCACCATCAGAATCCTCCTTGTCAATTTCCTCCCCAGCGCCAGCAACACCCATATCCTCCTCATCCTGGTGTACTTCAACACTGACATCTTCAATCTGACTATCAGGAACTGGACTGCGGGTGCTCCTTCCAGCACTTGCAGGGGGCGTGCAAATGGTGGAAGGCGCATGCTCTTCACGTCCAGTGTTGGGAAGGTCAGGCATCGCAACCGACACAATTGGACTCTCCTTGTGGATTTGGGATTTCGAAGAACGCACAGTTCTTTGCTGTGCTTTTGCCAGCTTGAGTCTTTTCATTTTTCTAGCGAGAGGCTGAGTGCTTCCATCCTCATGTGAAGCTGAACCACTAGCCATGAACATAGGCCAGGGCCTCAGCCGTTCCTTGCCACTCCGTGTGGTAAATGGCATATTGGCAAGTTTACGCTTCTCCTCCGACGATTTTATTTTAGATTTTTGAGTCCTTTTTTTACTGATATTTGGTGTTTTGGATTTTACATGCTCTGTACTATGACATTGGGCATCGGCCTTGGCAGACGACGTTGCTGGCATTTCATCGTCTCGGCCATGACTAGTGGCAGCAGCTTCAGCACGAGGTGGAAGTGGATCTTGATCTTTCCCTATTTTTGGAACCTCAACATTTTTGTTCTCCATATTTTAATAGGCACAACTAAAAGGCACCTCAGGTAAACAATGGAGATGGATGGATACTAGTATACTTATGGATGACGAGCGACTGCCGACACAGAGGTAGCTACAGCCGTGGACTACCGTACTGTGTCTGCTGCTAATATAGACTGGATGATAATGAGATAAAATTAAAATATATATATATATCACACTAGTACTGCAGCCGGACAGGTATATATTATGTAATGACGGACCTGCTGGACACTGTCTGTCAGCACTGCAGACTCCTAAAGTAAGCTACTAGTATCAAGAAGATAGAAAAAAAAAAAACCACGGGTAGGTGGTATACAATTATGGATGGACGAGCGACTGCCGACACAGAGGTAGCTACAGCCGTGGACTACCGTACTGTGTCTGCTGCTAATATAGACTGGATGATAATGAGATAAAATTAATATATATATATATATATATCACACTAGTACTGCAGCCGGACAGGTATATATTATGTAATGACGGACCTGCTGGACACTGTCTGTCAGCACTGCAGACTCCTAAAGTAAGCTACTAGTATCAAGAAGATAGAAAAAAAAAAACCACGGGTAGGTGGTATACAATTATGGATGGACGAGCGACTGACGATACAGAGGTAGCTACAGCCGTGGACTACCGTACTGTGTCTGCTGCTAATATAGTCTGGATGATAATGAGATAAAATTAAAATATATATATATATCACACTAGTACTGCAGCCGGACAGGTATATATTATGTAATGACGGACCTGCTGGACACTGTCTGTCAGCACTGCAGACTCCTAAAGTAAGCTACTAGTATCAAGAAGATAGAGAAAAAAAAACCACGGGTAGGTGGTATACAATTATGGATGGACGAGCGACTGCCGACACAGAGGTAGCTACAGCCGTGGATTACCGTACTGTGTCTGCTGCTAATATAGACTGGATGATAATGAGATAAAATTAAAATATATATATATCACACTAGTACTGCAGCCGGACAGGTATATATTATGTAATGACGGACCTGCTGGACACTGTCTGTCAGCACTGCAGACTCCTAAAGTAAGCTACTAGTATCAAGAAGATAGAGAAAAAAAAAACCACGGGTAGGTGGTATACAATTATGGATGGACGAGCGACTGCCGACACAGAGGTAGCTACAGCCGTGGACTACCGTACTGTGTCTGCTGCTAATATAGACTGCAAAACTCCAATTTGAAAAAACTCTTGCGCTATAGTTATATAATTACAAGATATGGCTGACAAGAATGACAAACTCCTGATAAATTCAAAATATATTTACTATTGTATAAATTATCATATAATAAAACAAGACCGGTCTTTAAAACATCAAAAAATAATAACAAATATGTATACTTTCTAATACATGGAGGTGGACTTAAGCATACTCTGTGCACAGACGTGTAAAAAAACAAGCTCTATAGCTATATGGCTTAATGAGGTCAAAAAATGTTTTGAATCAAGTGTGGCTGCTGGTAAGACCCATATATTAATTGTTCCCAATGGATAGTCACTTTGTATCAAAGATCTTTATGATGTGAAGATCCAACATGTAACAATAGAATGGATATGAGCTTTTTGTAACCGGAAACTTTACGTGAGATGTGAGCAAGTGGTATCAGCACAAATGCATCCCGACGACCACCGCAGTGGCTTGGAGCTGCGGGAAAAAAAGGCACCTGCAATGGCGCCCGCTGTGATTTAACCTGCTCAGTCGCGATGCTCCACGAGTATCCACCTCTACGTGCCATTTGCAGGCACCGGTCAGCGGCTCCTCTTTGTATGAAAACAAATTCCAGGCAGAAGAATGCTGCAGCCAGTTCGTGATATGGGTCTAACTTCAGCTGGGGTCCAACAGAATCTGTTGGACCCCAGCTGAAGTTAGACCCATATCACGAACTGGCTGCAGCATTCTTCTGCCTGGAATTTGTTTTCATACAAAGAGGAGCCGCTGACCGGTGCCTGCAAACGGCACGTAGAGGTGGATACTCGTGGAGCATCGCGACTGAGCAGGTTAAATCACAGCGGGCGCCATTGCAGGTGCCTTTTTTTCCCGCAGCTCCAAGCCACTGCGGTGGTCGTCGGGATGCATTTGTGCTGATACCACTTGCTCACATCTCACGTAAAGTTTCCGGTTACAAAAAGCTCATATCCATTCTATTGTTACATGTTGGATCTTCACATCATAAAGATCTTTGATACAAAGTGACTATCCATTGGGAACAATTAATATATGGGTCTTACCAGCAGCCACACTTGATTCAAAACATTTTTTGACCTCATTAAGCCATATAGCTATAGAGCTTGTTTTTTTACACGTCTGTGCACAGAGTATGCTTAAGTCCACCTCCATGTATTAGAAAGTATACATATTTGTTATTATTTTTTGATGTTTTAAAGACCGGTCTTGTTTTATTATATGATAATTTATACAATAGTAAATATATTTAGAATTTATCAGGAGTTTGTCATTCTTGTCAGCCATATCTTGTAATTATATAACTATAGCGCAAGAGTTTTTTCAAATTGGAGTTTTGTGGTTAATTGCACTTGGGTGGTCCAGTGTAATTAATTTGACCTGTGAACCCCAGGTCATTAACTTTTTGCAGCTGAGTTTTACTATATTCAAAATGTTTTTTAACAGAAAATACTATTAGCGCCCGATATAAAGAGGTTTTTTTGCTAATATAGACTGGATGATAATGAGATAATATTAAAATATATATATATATATCACACTAGTACTGCAGCCGGACAGGTATATATTA
The DNA here is from genome assembly GCF_028390025.1 of Pseudophryne corroboree. NCBI lineage: Eukaryota > Metazoa > Chordata > Amphibia > Anura > Myobatrachidae > Pseudophryne > Pseudophryne corroboree. Next base: position 362,161,713 of record NC_086454.1, on the reverse strand, counting down.
TGTAATGACGGACCTGCTGGACACTGTCTGCAGAATGCGTTTATAAAAACACCACACGACGAGTGTTTAACTTTTTCAGGCAGACAATCACAATATACTGGTGGTCAGCAGACAATCACAATACTGGTGGTCAGTGGTCACTGGTCAGTCACACTGGCAGTGGCACTCTGGCAGCAAAAGTGTGCACTGTACTTAAATGTACTCCTGCTATAACTGCTCCCCAGTCTCCCCCACAATTAAGCTGTGTGAGCAGTGAGCACTCAGCAGTCAGATAATGATATACAGTATATGATGCAGCACACTGGGCTGAGCACAGATATGGTATGTGTGACTGTGTCACACTGTGTATCGGTTTTTCTTTGGCAGAGAACGGATTAATTAAACTGGTGGCACTGGTCACTGGTCACACTATCAGCAGCAAGTAGTACTCCTCCTATATGCTCCCCAAAATTTGTGTCTCTCTCTAGTACTCTAGTCACTCTAAACGGAGAGGACGCCAGCCACGTCCTCTCCCTATCAATCTCAATGCACGTGTGAAAATGGCGGCGACGCGCGGCTCCTTATATAGAATCCGAGTCTCGCGATAGAATCCGAGCCTCGCGAGAATCCGACAGCGGGATGATGACGTTCGGGCGCGCTCGGGTTAACCGAGCAAGGCGGGAAGATCCGAGTCGCTCGGACCCGTGTAAAAAAACCTGAAGTTCGGGCGGGTTCGGATTCCGAGGAACCGAACCCGCTCATCTCTAGTATAAATTCATACTAGGATCCCCCCTCCGCTCTCATTCCTTACCAACACCACATCTCAGCAGCACCCTGACATACACTCTCTCCACGGTGCCGAGATGGTAGGTGGTGTCCACTAATTACCTGGGCCAAGGCTTGTTAGAGGGGTCGGTGGGTGACTCTGGGACAAGTAAGACAAAAGCTTGAATTGTTGCTTTGGTTGCCTGACCTGCATAAACCTAGACAGCATTCAGGAGCTTGAACTCTTGGCAAGGAACCATGATCCTCTATAAACCAGAGTTATAATTAGAGATGAGCGGGTTCGGTTCCTCGGGATCCGAACCCCCCCGAACTTCACCCATTTTACATGGTTCCGAGGTGGACTCGAATCTTCCAGCCTTGCTCGGTTAACCCGAGCGCGCCCGAACGTCATCATCCCGCTGTCGGATTCTCGCGAGATTCGTATTCTATATAAGGAGCCGCGCGTCGCCGCCATTTTCAACCGTGCATTGGAGATGATAGGGAGAGGACGTGTGCAGCGTTCTCTCAGTTGTGTTCAGTGTGCTGCAAATATCTGTGCTCAGTGTGCTGCAAATATCTGTGCTCAGTGTGCTGCATATATCTGTGCTCAGTGTGCTTTATTGTGGGGACTGGGGACCACCAGTATTATATAGGAGGAGTACAGTGCAGAGTTTTGCTGACCAGTGACCACCAGTATTATACGTTCTCTGCCTGAAAAACGCTCCATATCTGTGCTGCATTGTAGTATATAGTAGGAGGACAGTGCAGAATTTTGCTGACCAGTGACCACCAGTATTATATCAGTACGGTACAGTAGTCCACTGCTCTACCTACCTCTGTGTCGTCAAGTATACTATCCATCCATACCTGTGGTGCATTTTAGTTGTTGTGCGCAGTAGTAGGAGGACAGTGCATCATTTTACTGACCACCAGTATATAATATATAGCAGTACGGTACAGTAGTCCACTGCTCTACCTACCTCTGTGTCGTCAAGTATACTATCCATCCATACCTGTGGTGCATTTTAGTTTTGCACAGTATATATAGTAGGAGGACAGTGCATAATTTTGCTGACCACCAGTATATAACATATAGCAGTACGGTACAGTAGTCCACTGCTCTACCTACCTCTGTGTCGTCAAGTATACTATCCATCCATACCTGTGGTGCATTTTAGTTTTGCACAGTATATATAGTAGGAGGACAGTGCATAATTTTGCTGACCACCAGTATATAACATATAGCAGTACGGTACAGTAGTCCACTGCTCTACCTCTGTGTCGTCAAGTATACTACAAAAGTTCAGTAAAATGACCCAAAAATCAAAATTAAAAGCGTCTGAGGAGAAGCGTAAATTTGCCAATATGCCATTTACGACACGGAGTTGCAAGGAACGGCTGAGGCCCTGGCCTATGTTCATGGCTAGTGGTTCAGATTCACATGAGGATGGAAGCACTCATCCTCTCGCTAGAAAACACAGTGCCACTCCTAGATGGGCCAGGTGTTTGTGTCGGCCACTTGTGTCGCTTAGCTTAGTCACACAGCGACCTTGGTGCACCTCTTTTTTTCTTTGCATCATGTGCTGTTTGGGGACAATTTTTTTGAAGTGCCATCCTGTCTGACACTGCAGTGCCACTCCTAGATGGGCCAGGTGTTTGTGTCGGCCACTTGGGTCGCTTAGCTTAGTCATCCAGCGACCTCGGTGCAAATTTTAGGACTAAAAATAATATTGTGAGGTGTGAGGTGTTCAGAATAGACTGGAAATGAGTGGAAATTATGGTTATTGAGGTTAATAATACTATGGGATCAAAATGACCCCCAAATTCTATGATTTAAGCTGTTTTTTAGGGTTTTTTGTAAAAAAAAACCACCCGAATCCAAAACACACCCCACAAAAAATTTTCAGGGAGGTTTTGCCAAAACGCGTCCGAACCCAAAACACGGCCGCGGATCCAAATACAAAACTAGAACACAAAACCCGAAAAATGCCCGGTGCTCATCACTAGTTATAATGATGCCATATTCTGGAGCCCTTGGGCATTGTAACCATATGGTTGTCCACTTCCCCAGCCTTCCAATGGTTTTTCATTTCTAATCGGTGTCCCATTCACGGTCTCTTCCGTGTGTTCAAAATAGGATCATGAACTGGACATGTATATAGTATATCCGCAAAACAATGGGAAAGGATATACTAGCTGAGACACACATGAAAAGCACATGTTAGACAGCTGGAACACTTGATGCCATCTGGTTTTCAGAACTTGAAATGGAAATCTACTTCAGCGATTCCTCAGAGCAGGATTATAACTAGGTTATAGATGCCTCACATCACCTGCCTGGAACAGTTCCCTGCAGCCTGTACAGCAGCCTCACCTGGCATGTCCTAAGGACTCTTCTGCCTGGTGCTGGGGTCACATGTACGGAGGGGGGTTGGAGGCGTCCGACACAGGGTGAAAAAATAACAATTTACTTACCGATAATTCTATTTCTCGTAGTCCGTAGTGGATGCTGGGGACTCCGTCAGGACCATGGGGAATAGCGGCTCCGCAGGAGACAGGGCACAAAAATAAAGCTTTAGGATCAGGTGGTGTGTACTGGCTCCTCCCCCTATGACCCTCCTCCAAGCCTCAGTTAGGATACTGTGCCCGGACGAGCGTACACAATAAGGAAGGATATTGAACCCCGGGTAAGACTCATACCAGCCACACCAATCACACCGTATAACTTGTGATCTGAACCCAGTTAACAGTATGACAAACGTAGGAGCCTCTGAACAGACGGCTCACAACAAATAACAACCCGATTTTTTTGTAACAATAACTATGTACAAGTATTGCAGACAATCCGCACTTGGGATGGGCGCCCAGCATCCACTACGGACTACGAGAAATAGAATTATCGGTAAGTAAATTCTTATTTTCTCTAACGTCCTAAGTGGATGCTGGGGACTCCGTCAGGACCATGGGGATTATACCAAAGCTCCCAAACGGGCGGGAGAGTGCGGATGACTCTGCAGCACCGAATGAGAGAACTCAAGGTCCTCCTCAGCCAGGGTATCAAATTTGTAGAATTTTGCAAACGTATTTGCCCCTGACCAAGTAGCAGCTCGGCAGAGTTGTAATGCCGAGACTCCCCAGGCAGCCGCCCAGGATGAGCCCACTTTCCTTGTGGAATGGGCCTTGACAGATTTAGGTTGTGGCAAGCCTGCCACAGAATGTGCAAGTTGAATTGTGCTACAAATCCAACGAGCAATCGTCTGCTTAGAAGCAGGAGCACCCATCTTGTTGGGTGCATACAATATAAGCAGTGAGTCAGACTTTCTGACTCCCGCCGTTCTTGAAATATATATTTTCAATGCCCGGACCACGTCCAACAACTTGGAATCCTCCAACTCGTTAGTAGCCGCAAGCACCACAATAGGCTGGTTCAGGTGAAACGCTGACACCACCTTAGGCAGAAAATGAGGACGCGTCCGCAGTTCTGCCCTGTCCGTATGGAAAATCAGATATGGGCTCTTATATGATAAAGCCGCCAATTCTGATACTCTCCTGGCTGAAGCCAGGGCCAGTAGCATGGTTACTTTCCATGTGAGATACTTCAGCTCCACCGATTTGAGCGGCTCAAACCAATGGGATTTGAGAAAATCCAAGACTACATTAAGATCCCACGGTGCCACTGGGGGCACAACCGGGGGCTGTATATGTAGTACTCCTTTTACAAAAGTCTGGACTTCAGGAACTGAAGCCAATTCTTTCTGGAAGAAAATCGACAGGGCCGAAATTTGAACCTTAATGGACCCCAATTTGAGGCCCATAGACAATCCTGTTTGCAGGAAATGTAGGAATCGACCCAGTTGAAATTCCTCCGTGGGGGCCTTCCTGGCCTCACACCACGCAACATATTTTCTCCAAATGCGGTGATAATGTTGTGCAGTCACCTCCTTCCTGGCTTTTACCAGTGTAGGAATGACCTCTTCCGGAATGCCTTTTACCTTTAGAATTCGGCGTTCAACCGCCATGCCGTCAAACGCAGCCGCGGTAAGTCTTGGAATAGACACGGTCCCTGCTGAAGCAGGTCCCGTCTTAGAGGTAGAGGCCACGGATCCTCCGTGAGCATCTCTTGAAGTTCCGGGTACCAAGTTCTTCTTGGCCAATCCGGAGCCACTAGTATCGTTCTTACTCCCTTCTGCCGTATAATTCTCAGTACTTTTGGTATGAGAGGCAGAGGAGGGAACACATACACTGACTGGAACACCCACGGTGTTACCAGAGCGTCCACAGCTATTGCCTGAGGATCTCTTGACCTGGCGCAATACCTGTCCAGTTTTTTGTTGAGGCGGGACGCCATCATATCCACCATTGGTTTTTCCCAATGGTTCACAATCATGTGGAAGACTTCTGGATGAAGTCCCCACTCTCCCGGGTGTAGATCGTGTCTGCTGAGGAAGTCTGCTTCCCAGTTGTCCACTCCCGGAATGAATACTGCTGACAGTGCTATCACATGATCTTCCGCCCAGCGAAGAATCCTTGCAGCTTCTGCCATTGCTGTCCTGCTTCTTGTGCCGCCCTGTCTGTTTACGTGGGCGACTGCCGTGATGTTGTCCGACTGGATCAACACCGGCTGACCCTGAAGCAGGGGTTTTGCCAGACTTAGAGCATTGTAAATCGCTCTTAGCTCCAGTATATTTATGTGAAGAGACATCTCCAGGCTTGACCATACTCCCTGGAAGTTTCTTCCTTGTGTGACCGCTCCCCAGCCTCTCAGACTGGCATCCGTGGTCACCAGGACCCAGTCCTGTATGCCGAATCTGCGGCCCTCTAACAGATGAGCACTCTGCAACCACCACAGAAGAGACACCCTTGTCCGTGGCGATAAGGTTATCCGCTGATGCATCTGCAGATGCGATCCGGACCATTTGTCCAGCAGATCCCACTGAAAAGTTTGTGCGTGGAATCTGCCGAATGGAATCGCTTCGTAAGAAGCCACCATCTTTCCCAGGACTCTTGTGCATTGATGTACAGACACTGTCCCTGGTTTTAGGAGGTTCCTGACAAGTTCGGATAACTCCCTGGCTTTCTCCTCCGGAAGAAACACCTTTTTCTGAACTGTGTCCAGAATCATTCCCAGGAACAGCAGACGTGTTGTCGGGGTCAACTGAGATTTTGGAAAATTCAGAATCCACCCGTGTTGTTGCAGCACTACTTGGGTTAGTGCTACTCCGTCCTCCAGCTGTTCTCTGGACCTTGCCCTTATCAGGAGATCGTCCAAGTAAGGGATAATTAATACGCCTCTTCTTCGCAGAAGAATCATCATTTCGGCCATTACCTTGGTAAAGACCCGAGGTGCCGTGGACAATCCAAACGGCAGCGTCTGAAGCTGATAATGACAGTTTTGCACCACGAACCTGAGGTACCCTTGATGTGAAGGGCAAATTGGGACATGCAGGTAAGCATCCTTTATGTCCAGGGACACCATAAAGTCCCCTTCTTCCAGATTCGCTATCACTGCTCTGAGTGACTCCATCTTGAACTTGAATTTTTGTATGTACAGGTTCAAAGATTTCAGACTTAGAATAGGTCTTACCGAGCCGTCCGGCTTCGGTACCACAAATAGCGTGGAGTAATACCCCTTTCCCTGTTGTAGGAGGGGTACCTTGACTATCACCTGCTGAGCAAACAGCTTGTGAATGGCTTCCAATACCGTCTCCCTGTCTGAGGGAGACGTTGGCAAAGCAGACTTTAGGAACCGGCGAGGGGGAGACTTCTCGAATTCCAACCTGTAACCCTGAGATACTACCTGCAGAATCCAGGGGTCCACCTGTGAGCAAGCCCACTGTGCGCTGAAATTCTTGAGTCGACCCCCCACCGTTCCTGAGTCCGCTTGTAAGGCCCCAGCGTCATGCTGAGGGCTTTGCAGAACCCTGGGAGGGCTTCTGTTCCTGGGCAGGGGCTGCTTGCTGCCCTCTCTTACCCCTTCCTCTGCCCCTAGGCAGATATGACTGTCCTTTTGTCCGCTTGTTCTTATAGGACCGAAAGGACTGCGGCTGAAAAGACGGTGTCTTTTTCTGTTGGGAGGGGGTCTGAGGTAAAAAGGTGGATTTTCCGGCAGTTGCCGTGGCCACCAGATCCGACAGACCGACGCCAAATAATTCCTCCCCTTTATACGGCAATACTTCCATATGTCGTTTGGAATCCGCATCACCTGACCACTGTCGCGTCCATAAACTCCTTCTGGCAGATATGGACATCGCATTTACTCTCGATGCCAGAGTGCAAATATCTCTCTGCGCATCTCTCATATAAAGGAAAGCATCCTTTAATTGCTCTATAGTCAATAAAATACTGTCCCTATCCAGGGTATCAATATTTTCAGTCAGGGAATCCAACCAGACGACCCCAGCACTGCACATCCAGGCTGAGGCGATGGCCGGTCGCAGTATAACACCAGTATGTGTGTATATACTTTTTAGGGTAGTTTCCAGTCTCCTATCTGCTGGATCCTTGAGGGCGGCCGTATCCGGAGACGGTAACGCCACTTGTTTTGATAAGCGTGTGAGCGCCTTATCCACCCTAGGGGGTGTTTCCCAGCGCGCCCTAACCTCTGGCGGGAAAGGGTATAATGCTAATAACTTTTTTGAAATTAGCATTTTTCTATCTGGGTTAAACCACGCTTCATCACATACATCATTTAATTCCTCTGATTCAGGAAAAACTACAGGTAGTTTTTTCACCCCCCACATAATACCCCTTTTTGTGGTACTTGCAGCATCAGAGATATGCAAAGCCTCCTTCATTGCCGTGATCATATAACGTGTGGCCCTACTTGAAAATACGTTTGTTTCATCACCGTCGGCACTAGATTCAGTGTCTGTGTCTGGGTCTGTGTCGACCGACTGAGGTAAAGGGCGCTTTACAGCCCCTGACGGTGTCTGAGACGCCTGGGCAGGTACTAACTGGTTTGCCGGCCGTCTCATGTCGTCAACTGATTTTTGTAATGTGCTGACATTATCACGTAATTCCATAAACAAAGCCATCCATTCCGGTGTCGACTCCCTGGGGGGTGACATCACCATTATCGGCAATTGCTCTGCCTCCACGCCAACATCGTCCTCATACATGTCGACACACACGTACCGACACACAGCAGACACACAGGGAATGCTCTTATCGAAGACAGGACCCCACTAGCCCTTTGGGGAGACAGAGGGAGAGTTTGCCAGCACACACCCAAGCGCTATAATATATATGGGAACAACCTTATATAAGTGTTGTTCCTTATAGCAGCTTAAATATATCCAGTATATCGCCAAAAAATGCCCCCCCTCTCTGTTTTACCCTGTTTCTGTAGTGCAGTGCAGGGGAGAGTCCTGGGAGCCTTCCTCACAGCGGAGCTGAGCAGGAAAATGGCGCTGTGTGCTGAGGAGAATAAGCCCCGCCCCCTATTTCGGCGGGCTTTCCTCCCGTGGATTTAGATAAGTGGCATGGGTTAAATACATACATATAGCCTTAATGGCTATATGTGATGTATTCTTTTGCCTTAAGGTAATAAAATATTGCTGCCCAGGGCGCCCCCAGCAGCGCCCTGCACCCTCCGTGACCGCTTGGTGTGAAGTGTGTGACAACAATGGCGCACAGCTGCAGTGCTGTGCGCTACCTTCATGAAGACTGAAAAGCCTTCTGCCGCCTGTTTCCGGACCTTCAATCTTCAGCATCTGTAAGGGGGGTCGGCGGCGCGGCTCCGGGACGAACCCCAGGGCGAGACCTGTGTTCCGACTCCCTCTGGAGCTAATGGTGTCCAGTAGCCTAAGAATCCAATCCATCCTGCACGCAGGTGAGTTGAAATTCTCTCCCCTAAGTCCCTCGATGCAGTGAGCCTGTTGCCAGCAGGACTCACTGAAAATAAAAAACCTAAAAAACTTTTTCTAAGCAGCTCTTTAAGAGAGCCACCTAGATTGCACCCTGCTCGGACGGGCACAAAAACCTAACTGAGGCTTGGAGGAGGGTCATAGGGGGAGGAGCCAGTACACACCACCTGATCCTAAAGCTTTATTTTTGTGCCCTGTCTCCTGCGGAGCCGCTATTCCCCATGGTCCTGACGGAGTCCCCAGCATCCACTTAGGACGTTAGAGAAATTGCCCTGTTACGCTGCTGCCCCAGAGCTGGAGATAGAGACAACAAACATTTCATCTAAGAATACAGACCACACCCTACAACATTCTGATCACCCAGTATTCAGAATGGTAAGCAGGTGGAGTTCAGGGTTACAGCCTTAGGTTGGTAGTAGGAATATCAGGCAGTGGCACAGGATCAAGGCAGGGGTCCGGTACAGGGTAGTCGGGCACCGTGGAGCTAGCTAATGGCACCTAGTACTCTGGCACTGTACGGTGCACACAGGCCTCTTTACATCGGCTTCTTCCATTTTGAATTGGGAAGTGATATTGATTGACTGCCCCTTGAATTCTCAGTAGCAGCATCTCCCCTAGGAGAAGTTCTGGCAACTGAAGGAGAGGACATCTGCTGCACTGACACAGACCTCTACGCCTGACCCAGTAAGTCACCGCAACACTCCATTTTGTGACATCTAGAATGGACTGACTTGATGAAACATGATAAATATGTAAGAATTCTGGGCACTGAAAACACAAAGATGCTGACTTCAGGGTCACCCATATATCACCCTCCCTGCGGCCTATCATCTCGGGGCCCCTATTTCCCCATCAGAGAGCAGTAGTAAGCAGCTCACAGCAAATGCAGCCCTCACGCCCGGCTGACAATTGATAGGCTGTATATTGGTTCAGGGCACAAGATGGCTGCCCCCACTGTGTGTAGCCAATGGGTCCACTTTAAGTTGAACAACAGTTAATATTACTTCACCCGCAGGAAAAAATGATGTGTTATCCAGACCTCATTAAATATCTGTAAGTATATTTTTAAGACCTTCTATAATTAGAGTGTTGGAAGATGGAAATGGGAAAATCTGGGAACACTTCAATTAAATATTTTTTCTGTCAAAAAGTAGAATTGCACACATTAGATGTAAGAGTACATATGCTCAAATTGGCTGTGTATCTAAGCAGAATCAAGAGCGCGGCAAGAGAGGAGCGTGGGAACACGCAGATACAGTATTAATTAGTATCTTGCATACAGTTATATTTTTATACACAGTGTGTGTGTGTGTGTGTGTGTGTGTGTGTGTGTGTGTGTGTGTGTGTGTGTGTGTGTGTGTGTGTGTGTAGGGGATGCAGTCAAAATGCCAGCAGGCGGTATTCGGGTGTTCAGGAGATTGACGCTGGAATGCCGACAGCCGGTATTTTGCCATCGGCCGGCCTACCGACACCTGCGCCTAATTCCCACTCGTTTGGTTGGGCCATGCCACCAACCGAGTGGGTATAGAACCTGTGACGCTGGCCACTGGGCCCGCAGCGTGGTGAGCGCAATGAGCCTACAAGGGGACTCGCTACTTTGCTGCCGGTATTCCGGCAGACGGGTCACAGCTGTCGGTATACTGACGGCCGGCATTCCGTCTGCCGGTATATCATACTGGACCCGTGTGTCTATGAGGTATAATTTTTTTTGATGATAAAGTGTAACACCAACAAATAAAAATATACTAGTATTACAGCTAAATTGCAATAGGAATCTCTCGATCTTTGTGATGATCAGCAACTAATAAAATTGTGCCTGATTCATGCCAGGTTTTCTGGATCCCTTCCTGTAAACATTTGCTTTATAGTAGTGCATAAGCTACTATAGGCGAATGCTGTTAGCTCCTGGGTCCAGTTTAAAAAAAAATACCAATAGCATTGCAGCCCCAATGAAAACCTATGCGGCTGCTTTGCTGACAGCCCCTGCTCGGTAAATCCTGGAAATATTTAATATTTGCAGATCCAAAAATGCCCGTTTTTGGGGAATATACTGATTTTTTTCTGTAAATAGCCCCATAGTATACACTGCGTGAAATAATAGATCTACTTTGCAATCTGATCTCCAAAATCTTTCCAAAATGAAAGTTTATTTAACGTGTGTAAACCTCCCTGATTTCACTGTTGTAAATGAACATATAGGGGCGCGATCCCCTCCCAAATGTTACGTGTAACCCTGTTTTATACATAAATAACAGGATCTGCTCTAAACCTGTTTTTTCTTTTATCTTTAATGCTTAAAAGTTCGCACGAGACAGAATAACCCCGTTCAGAAAAAAGAATTGTTTCACTTTCACTAATCTCTGCGATAATAACAAAAAATGTGTATAACATTCCATGTAAATATATAGGGAACTATTATTTCTGTCACATTTACCTTGAAGACGCTCTAAGATGGCTTTTTCCTCCGAGATTTTGTTTTAAATGCAAATGGCCTTCAGATGCTTATTTATACTAAACGTGTCCTTTAGCTCGTTTTCTAAAAATATTCACAGGCTCCTCCTGAAGCGCAGATACCGCTCTCAGTGGTATAACGTGTTGATTGATCATATGCAGTGAAATCCTATAGGAAAAAAAATGTGCAGTGAGTGAGAAGAAAAAAAGAAATAATTTTCACTAGTTTGATCGACAAACAACAGAACAAAGGGGGTCATTCCGAGTTGATAGCACGTAGCAACTTTTTGCTGCTCGTGCGATCAACTAGACGCCGCCTATGGGGGAGTGTATTTTAGCATAGCAGGGCTGCGAACACTTGTGCATCCCCGCTATGCTAAAAAAAGTTTCCTGCAAAACAAGACCAGCCCTGCAGCTACTTACCCAGTGCGACGGATCCAGCGACGAAGGTCCCGGTCCTGACATCAGACATCCGCCCTCCATCCACCTGGACACGCCTGCGTTTCTCTTACCACACCCCGAAAATGGCTGGAAACGGTGAGTATCAACCCCGGAACGCCTCCCGCCTGTCCATCTTCTTGCGATCGCCACTGCGATCACATTTGTCGCCGGCGGCATCATTGCCCAGCGACGATCGTTGCCAGGCAACGACGCGCGTGTGCAAAGCGACCGCCGCGCATGCGCATTTCCGACCGATTCGCACCACAGCGAAGATCGAAGATTTCGGCTGATTGGTGCTTTCAATTTAGCAGCGAACCCTCCGTAATCTCAGAATCTATTATGTGTCCCCTTAAGACTCCATATAAAACAGGTCTGGATCCTTAAACATTTTTTATTTATAAAGTGTCAACATATTCCGTAGAGCTGTACAATTTGGGCATGTCCATTTGAGTTGTATCCTCAGTGAATTATGGGGGTCATTCAGACCTGATCACTCGCTAACGTTTTTTGCAGCGCTGCGATCAGGTCAGAACTACACATGCGTATGCACCGCAATGCGCAGGTGCTTTGCACAGGTACAAAGCGGATCGCCGCTCAGTGATGGGTTTGTGCGAAGAATCCATTTGCATTAAACATCCTAGTGATATTTGGTGGACCCCTTTTATTGAAGTAAACCTTAGTTACCTTCTATACCAGTAAATAAAGACACGGAGACATGATTTTGGCAGAAAAATTGCTAGCTATTTATTTGACCCTAACCATAGCAAACCTGTAATTGGGAAAATTTTGTTAAGATGCCGAATCAGCCGGCATAATGGTGGCAGAAAAAAAGAACGGCTCTATTAAACTATTGGTAAACTTAAATTGGTAAACTGACCGGAACCGTCCAGCACCCTATCCAAACCGGTAATAGGTGTCAACACAACCCCCACAGTGACTTCCCACCGCTCCTGGGTGCCCTGCCGCTGCCTCCCGGATGGGTGGTCGAGCGGCCATTAAGTCGATGGAGGTGAGTGCACCTAAACCATATAACACTGAAACTTACTACCTATAAAAAACCATACAACTACAAACTGCCGTTCTTTTCCGCCAACAGCGAAGGACTCCATCCCAGAGTCCTCGCACCGCCACCATAAACTACCCTAACTCCTGCAACACTAGGAACAGATCCTCCAGGAAAAACATCATCCCCTCATTGGATAGATGCACACCATCAGGCCGAAAAAGGTGTTTGTCTCGGAACCGAATCTTAGGGTGGCGAACGACTTTACCTCCGTGGGCCAAGACCCACTTCGCCACCGCCCCATTCACCTTTATCCTGGCCTCATCTATTACGCGTCCGTCCTCCACACCTCGCCAACTCAACCTTGGCACCATCAGGGAAAATACCAATATACAATTGGTCCATGCTGCGGCCACCTTTGCCAGATCTTGTATCATGGCCCACCGTAGCTCCAAGGAAGTCCTCTTCCCTAGGTCGTTGCCACCTAAGTGGACAACCAAAACCTTGGGAACTCCATGCTTCCTGGCCTGACTGACTAGTCTACTCAATAGATCTGTCCACATCATACCTCGCCAACCAAGCCATCTGATTCCCTGACCTCTAGGAAACCTCTGAGAAGTATCAGAGGCCAAAAACCTTGCTGCCCAGAAGACATACGAGTGGCCGACCACCCAAACGGACAAGCCATCAGCGAAACAACCTGAATGGAAGGAAAAAGGGGTAAAATGTGTTACTATAATTCTACGCCCTAGCATGTATTATGTTAACCTGAAGGATCTGCCAAAAGAAATTTTTTTTTTTATTGTTTCCTAATGTCGCAGTAGTCACGGCCTAGCCGATCTCCCGAGCTCCTAGCCAATTTGAAGTAAAAGCATTAAGACATTAAGGGAAAGGCAAAAGAATCAAAACGAAATTAACAAGGGGGGGGGGGGGTATAAAAAGGGGTAAAACATGAAATAACTCAGCTGGAGGTGAAAGCATAAAAACCTGCTGAGGGACTTTGATTAGAACAGATTAGCCGAATTAAAGATTAGAATTCAGTCCGTCAAGTCAGGCAAAAATCGCAAAATAACTCCAGACCCCCGCTGCCGGCTCACGCCCGCAGCGGCAAGTGGCTAATCCCTGAGTAGGATCACACACGGGTAAACGAACCAACATACAGCGAACATAACATATGCATAACACCAAGCAAAACATTATCTTACTCTAACTTATTGATGCAAGCTACGCTTAAGCAAAGTATCTCAGGCGACGGGGCGAATGTACCGCTTATAACAGGACGACTTCCATCGTCCCACCGCCTGGATTTGGGCTCCCGAAAAACCCGCGGCCGCTGCCGCCGTAGCAGCCCCAATGCGGAAGGAGTGTGTACCGAAGTGGGAGGGGGAAAGGCCCATGCTCGTCAGACAGCGACCCATCATCCACCGAAATTGGAACTTCGTTACTGGCAGCCCATCATAGTGCAGCAACCACGACCCCCGACAGTCGGGCCTCACTGCCTCATATTGTACTGCCAACCGTACTGGGCATATGCTCTCCTCAAGTGCCGGAACCAGGGTGACCCATCGGCCCTTCCCCACCTGGTCCGTCTTAGAGCGTCGCAATCTGCACAGCAAGGACCTCCCACTCACCACTACGTCCTCTACTAGCATGCGCGAATCAGTTTGCTTAGAAGGCGCTACCAACTCCGATATCCTAAAGGCGCCGTGGTAAGCCATAGAGAACGCCAATCTAAAAAGCAGCGATTCAAACATAGATGATGCGATGGCTCCAACCGACCCAATGATGCCTGGCAGCAACGCCGCATCAATGGGCCGCCTTCTGTCAGGCGGCGTAGGCGCCACGCGCGCTTATCCTTTCATAGCCTTAAGCAGAATGCCACTTTTCGTCAAATCGGGAACACCCTTAATTCTGCAGAAGAATGCAATGCCAGCCAAGTACCGGGACACCACCGCTCTAGACCTACCCGAAACATAAAGCTGCCAAATAAAAGAAAGCATCATCCGATGCCCGCTCTTACCTCGTTGCTTCCGTCCTCTAGCAAATTCTTCCCATTCGCCCCAGGCCTGCTTGTAAGCCTTAAGCGTGGATGGCGCTACCGAACGTAGTGCTAGACCTTCCAGTCCGGCTCGATGACCTGCCAGACATAACCGGGACAATGAAAACCTTGTTCCTCGGCTTCAGGAGCCAACCAGTAAAACCTCTCCCATTGCCCTCGTGATAGCGCGTCAGCGACCCCATTCTCTAAACCCGGTACGTGTTGTGCCCGGAACCACACGTTCCTGCGCAGGCAAGTAAGCAGCAACTGCCCTAGCACCCGAAGCACTACCAGCGATTTTGCCCTCTGGTTGTTAATCGCGTGCACCACGCCCAGATTGTCGCATCTGAACAGGATGCGGCGATGCGCTAGCCGCTCGCCCCAGATTTCCAGCGCAACCATGATGGGAAAGAGTTCCAGGAGCAGAAGGTCCTTAGTCAAACCCGCCTGGTGCCAGCCCGCCGGCCATGATGCCGCGCACCAAGATCCCTCAAGATAGCAACCAAAACCGGAGGCTCCTGCCGCGTCGGTGAAAAGCTGCAATCTGGCGCTGTCGACCGTTGGTGCCTGCCATATGCGCACACCGTTGAAATCCTCCAGGAACGAGGCCCATACAGCCAGATCCCTTTTTAACTCAGCGGGCAAGCGTACAAAGTGGTGCGGCCTAGCACACCCCGCGGTCGCTCTTTCTAACTTCCGGCAGAAAACCCTGCCCATCGGGATGACCCGACAAGCAAAGTTAAACATGCCCAGCAAGGATTGTGCCTGCCGCAGCTTAACCTTGCGCGAACCCATGAATTGGCCAATGGCTTCGCGAAGCTTAGCCACTTTGTCCAAAGGAAGGCGACATTCGCCTGCCACCGTGTCGATCTCGATTCCCAGAAATGAGAGGCAAGACACCGGTCCCTCCGTTTTGTCCTCGGCCACTGGCACTCCGAAGTGACAAAACAAAGCTCGTATACTGAAAAGCAAGTTGCCGCACCGTGGCGAATCCGCCGGCCCTGTACAAAGGAAATCGTCGAGGTAGTGGGCAACCCCGTGCCCACCCGACGAAGACTCCACGCACCAATGCAGGAAGGTGCTAAAACGTTCAAAATACGAGCATGAAACAGAACATCCCATCGGCAAACATTTGTCAATGAAATATTCCGATCCAATCCGGAAACCCATAAAACGGAATGAGTCCGGATGGAGGGGTAGCAACCGAAAAGCGGATTCGACGTCAATCTTTGCTATGAGGGCCCCAGCGCCGTAGCTGCGGACCAAATTAAGCGCCTCGTCAAATGACTGATACACTACCGAGCAATGACCCGGAGGTATAGCGTCGTTGACCGAGGACCCCGCTGGGTAGGAAAGGTGTTGGATCAGTCGGAAGGAACCGGGTGTTTTCTTGGGGACCACCCCCACCGGGGAGATGACGAGACCCGCCACTGGGGGTGTTGCAAACGGCCCCTCCATCCTGCCCAGCCTGACCTCCTTATCGACCTTTTCCCGCAACACTAAAGGCAAGGCCCGAGCAGACTGGAGGTTCCTCTGTGCCCGAACTGTAACATCGCTCGCAACAGGCAAGCGGAAACCAAAACTAAAACCTTCGTATAAAAACCTGGCATCCTCCCTATTCGGATACCAATCCAACCATTTACTCATAGCCTTTAACCTAATTGGCGTTGGCGCCCTGTGGGGCGCCCCCGCCGGGTGCCCCTCTCGAGTAGGATTGCTTAGAACGGGGACCCTGCCGAGTATTCTTGAAGCAGGAGGAGGCAGGGTGGGAACCCCCGCAATGGAGGCAAGCGTGACGGAACCGACACTGCTTGCCGTAGGAACATGCAGCGTTGTTAAACGCGAAACATAATCCTTTCGTTGCGGGCTGTTTCCCAGCCCGGACGGCCGACTTACCCGGCTTGGCCGACCCGCCGTCCGCGCCGGGCGCATGGGCGGACGGCCCAGCACGGTGTCCGTCCGCCCCTGCGCTCCGGGGCTCCTTGGCCTGCTGCGAGGCCCTGGTGACCTTAAGCCATACCTCCACGTCCTTGAAACCGAAGTCCATAACGTGTAACCCGTCCTGCTTCTCTCTGAATTCCTCATCATACCTACGCCATTCGTCACCCGCCGACGTGCGTTGCATATCGTGCACGAGATGCAGGTACCGAATGACATTCATATGTTCGTCTGGCCTGTCTTCAAGGTAGCAAGCCGCGAAAACCCAAAACCCCGCCAGCCAGTTATCAAACGTGCGGAACGCCTCGGCCCCTATGCCCTTCTTAGCGGTTGCCGCCTTAAACTCTTTTTTAGCGTCTTTAGTCAAGACGAAGACATCTACGTAGTCCCCCCTGCGAATACTCTTGCTGCAGCTATCCCTAAGCCCCCGCATGACAGCGGTATATTCGCAGCGGACCATGCCTGGCAAGTCGCGTCGCTTCCTGGCCTTGCGAGATTCTTTGCTAAGCCGCCTTCGCCTCTTACGCCTCTCCTGTTGCCCAGCCGCCTTCTTGGCGTATTTAATCGCCCTTTTCTTCGCCTTTGTCGCACTACTGACGTCGGACTTTGCCGAAGAAAGGGAAGAGGAGGAAGCAGAGGAAGAAGAGGAAGAGGAGGAGGAAGGGGAAGAGCTGCGCGAACCCGAGGGCGTACTAGAAACCGACCCCCATTGCTCCGCCTCACCTGAAGCCGTAGATTGGTCAGATCCAGACTCCTCAGTCGCGACATATGTAACATCCTCGTCCTCCGATTCCGACACCCTTGCATCCGCTTGAACATCTGTGGGCAGAAAAGGGGGAGGGGACCCGGACAACAAAAATGGCGTGCGCCCAGCCCGACCTAAGGCCGGCGTGCGAGGTGACTGCAAACTCTCGTCCCGCCTTGGCTGTAAATGCAGCTGCGCTGCGGCCGCCCCCAGCTCCCGGCACGCGCGTGCAACCCTCTGGGCGGCTGAAAAGGCACCTGCGCCCGCGCCGTCCGCCGCCTCCCTGGACCCGCCCTCGAGCTCCGGGGCCGCGGCGAGCGGACCCAATGCCGCCACCACCGTGGCAAGGGCCGCCGCGAACGCCCCGGGCGGTTCAGCGTGACCTTGTAACGCCGCGTCGTCACCTGATGACTGCCTTGCCGGGGGCACGCGGCGATTAGAGCCACCGCTGGGCATAGGCAACCCAGACCCATCTGGCCCGCGGCCAGGCCGGCCCCGGGGGGGGGGGGCAAATAACGCCAGGGTCTCTAAAAATGGGTATACTTCCGGACCCACCCCGCCCCCCTGGAGTGATGCCTGACCTCTGCTCTAACCCCTCACTGAGGCCCACCCCCCGCCTGACGGAGCCAGCACCGCCAGCAGGGTTGGCCCCGCGCCGTGAGGAAATAATTGCCCGTGGTACTGGGTCCCCAGCACCACTGTTATAGATCACCCCACTACCTGGTTGATCCCTGCCAGGCCTCCTCCCCCCCCTCGTCGCGCCGGACTCCGGCCGTAACGAAGAGGGCTGGGGGGACACGGAGGGCTGCGGCGCCGCTGCGCGCACTCGTGCGCGAGAGACGCCGCCAGAGCCTCGTGTGGGCGCGCGCGCACGCTGTGCGCGCGCCCCACCACTTGCTGCCTGAGCGCCCACAGCTGCGGTCTCTCCCAGAGCACCCGCCGGCAGGCCCAGGCTCCTGGTCGATCGCGTGCTGGGCACCGCAACAGGCCCAGCCCGGATCGTAGCGTTCTCCCGACCAGTTCCCGCCCCCCGCCTGAGGCCTCTACCCGGCCCCGGCAAGAGAGCGGGTGCGGGAGCTACCAGAGCGGATGCCGAAAGGCGCCCGGCAGGGCGCGCCGACGCGCGCCCGCAAGCGCCCGTGTACCCGGCACCCCTGGCCGACCCCGGAGGTGAGGGCTGTTGGTCGCCCCACTCCGTGTGGCCAGACTGCCCAGCCGCCCTGGACCGCCGAGTGCGCCCTCTCGTAGAGGGGGACCCATCCATCTCCCCAGCGGAGCGGGTTCTACGCTCCGTACCCCTAGCTCTCAGAGGGGCCCCAGGGGAAGAAATGGCCACATCGGAGCCGGGCACCCCTGCCCCGGGGCCAGCCTCACCAGACAGGTAACGGGCTGGGGCGCCAGCGAACCGGCGTGGGCGGCTGGAGGCCATGCTTTCAAGTTAAATAAACTTGTAAATTTAAACGAATGAAATTAAATTCGAATGAATTTAAATGAAAATCTGCCAAGCAGTACTCACAAGAAATTTCAGCAAGCAAAGAGACCTAAAATGGCCACTCCAGCCTATATATACCTTAACCCTCCCCCTTTCCTAAGGCTGTACTACCTCACAGCTAGGTCCACCCCTCACAGGATGTTTAACCCATTCCTCTCCTATGTTAGTCAATTCTCTCTCCGGACGATCGCAAGGAGATTGACAGGAAGAAGACGTTTGTGGGTGTCAACTGACCGTTTTCTGGGAGTGGTTGGAAAAACGCAGGAGTGTCCAAGCGTTTGCAGGGCGGGTGTTTGACGTTAATTCTGGTTGCGGACAGACTGATGTGATCGCAGCGGCTGAGTAAGTCCTGGGCTGAGCAGAGACTGCACAAGATCTGTTTGTACAGCTCTGCTACATGCGATCGCACACTGCACAGCTAAAATACACTTCCCTGTAGGCGGCGACTATCTGATCGCAGCAGTGCAAAAAACCCCTAGCGAGCGTTCAGGTCTGAATTAGGCCCCATGAACGGGTAAAATATGGCAGGTTATGGATCTATTGATCTCTTGACCTGTTCATACGGACAAGGAAAATGCACACGGAAAAGTGAGATAATGAGGCTAATAAGAACTTGCTCTTGTCTTTGACGGCTTTCTCTTGATGCACTCTGTTTGGAACACAAAGAAAGAAACGCCGGACCAGCCCTTTGGGTGACAAACCAATCATACTGGTAATAATCTAGATAAGGACACTAAGGGCCTAATTCAGACCTGATTGCAGCAGCAAATTTGTTAGCTAATGTGCAAAACCATGTTTATTTACTACCAGGTATTTATATAGCGCACACATATTCCGCAGCGCTTTATAGAGAATATTTGGCCATTCACATCGGTCCCTGCCCCAGTGGAGCTTACAATCTATATTCCCTATCACATGTACACGCACACACATTCACACTAGGGGTAATTTTGTTGGGAGCCAATTAACCCACCAGTATATTTTGGGAGTGTGGGAGGAAACCGGAGTACCCGGAGGAAACCAACGCAAGTACTGGTAGAATATACAAACTCCACACAGTTAGGGCCGTGGTGGGAATGGAACCCATGACCTCAGTGCTGTGAGGCAGTAATGCTAACCACTACACCATCCGTGCTGCCCAACCATGGGGGTCATTCCGAGTTGATCGTAGCTGTGCTAAATTTAGCACAGCTATGATCAGGGACTCAGACATGCGGGGAGATGACCAGCACAGGGCTAGTCCGCCCCGCATGTTAGTGCCGCCCCCCCTCCCTCTGCAGAAGTGCAAAAGCATCGCACAGCGGCGATGCTTTTGCATTTGAGGAGTAACTCCCGGCCAGCGCAGCTCCTGCAGCTGGCCGGGAGAACCTCTTCGCTGCCCCTGGTCGCAGCAGTTGCATGTGACGTCACGCAGCCACTGTGGCCCGCCCCCCGCAGGATCCGGCCACGCTTGCGTTGGCCGGACCACGCCCCGAAAACGGCGGCCAAACGCCACCGTGCCACCCCCTCCCACCCAGCGACCACCTCTGCCTGTCAATCAGGCAGAGGCGATCGCTAGGGAACGACGGCCTTTGGCCATCCGGCATGCTCCGGCGCACTGCGGCGCCGGTGCATGCGCAATTCTGACCCAATCGCTGCGCTGAGATAAACTGCAGCGAGCAATCAGGTCGGAATGACCCCCCCATGGGGGTAATTCCAAGTTGACCGCAGCAGGAAATTTTTTAGCAGTTGGGCAAAACCATGTGCAGTGCAGGGGGGGCAGATATAACATGTGCAGAGAGAGTTAGATTTGGGTGTGGTGTGTTCAATCTGCAATCTAAATTGCAGTGTAAAAATAAAGCAGCCAGTATTTACCCTGCACAGAAACAAAATAACCCACCCAAATCTTAATCTCTCTGCACATGTTATATCTGCCTCCCCTGCAGTGCACATGGTTTTGTCCATTAGTTAACACATTTGCTGCTGCGATCAGATCTGAATTAGGCCCTAAGAAAAGAAATGGGAGAACCCTGTATGCTGAAGCTGACTACATTTATTTATTTAAAGTTTCTTATACAGGCCCTCATTCCGAGTTGTTCGCTCGCTAGCAGATTTTAGCAGCATTGCACACGCTAGGCCGCCGCCCTCTGGGAGTGAATCTTAGTTTTAGCAGAATAGCGAACGAAAGATTAGCAGAATTGCTACTAAATAATTTGCTGCAGTTTCTGAGTAGCTCCAGACCTACTCACAGATTGCGATCAGCTCAGTCCGTTTAGTTCCTGGTTTGACGTCACAAACACGCCCAGCGTTCAGCCAGCCACTCCTGCGTTTTTCCCTGGCATGCCTGCGTTTTTTTGCACACTCCCGGAAAACGCTCAGTTACCACCCAGAAACGCCCCTTTCCTGTCAATCATTTACCGAACAGCAGTGCGACTGAAAAGCTTCGTACGAACACCAGCAGAACTACTAAGTTTTGTGTTAAATAACTTAGCGCATGCGCCCTGCATACCATGTGCATTTAGCAACAAATCGCAGCATAGCGCAAAACGGCAACGAGCGAACAACTCGGAATGACCACCATAGTTCAGTATATTCCGTCGCACTTTACAATTGGAAACAACAGTGATAAGACAAACTGGGTAATAATAACAGACAGACATAAAGGTAGGAGGGCCCTGCTCACAAGCTTACAATCTATAGGGAAATAGGAAGGATACACAAGGACAGGCGTTATCTATGGCATAGAGGTCTGACCAGATTTCAGAGACCGTCCTGATGGGATATAATAAGATATAAATGCTTCTGAGGATTATGTGAGCGGTTCTGGAATTTGATAGGTTTGCCTGAAGAGGTGAGTTTTCAGGGAACGCTTGAAAGTCTGGAGTCTAGAGGAGAGTCTTATTATCTAAAGGAAATATTCTTAGATTTCTTGACACTGTCAACCAATATAATTACACTTTCATTAAATCTGATTACTCCCCAAGCTAAAATAACATGTGCTTCTGTTGGCAGCAACGTATTTAGGCATGGTCACAGTACATTGGGGGCAAAGCTTGGGGATGTAGCTTGGAACAATGGAACAGCCAATTTAGGTGTCTATGGGGGTCATTCCGAGTACCAACTTTTTGCTGCCCGTGCGATCAACTAGATGCCGCCTACGGCGGAGGTCTTTTTTGCATAGCAGGGCTGCGAACGCTTGTGCAGCCATGCTATGCAAAAACATTTTGTGCAGTTTCTGAGTAGCTTTCAACTTACTCAGCCGCTGCAATGTCTTCAGCCTGTCCGGTCCCGGAATTGACGTCAGACACCCGCCCTGCAAACGCCTGGACACGCCTGCGCTGGACTCACCACTCCCAGAAAACGGTGAGTTGTCGCCCCGGAACACCTTCCTGCTTTCAATCTTCTTGCAATCGCGGTAGCGATCGCTTTCTTCATTCTTCTTGTCGTTGCCCAGCAACGGCCGTCGCTGGGCAACGATGCGCCTGCGCATTGCGGCCGCCGCACATGCGCAGAACTGACCCGTTCGCACCGCAGCGAAAAACAGCAGCGTGCGAATGGGTCAGAGTGACCCCCTAAGCCTCGGATAGAGATATAGTGGGTAGAGATAAAGTACCAGCCAATCAGCTCCTAACCGTCATTTTTCAAACCCAGACTGGGTTATGACAATTAGGAGCTGATTGGCTGCTACTTTATCTCTGCCCATTTTATCTCCTTCCAAGGCTTAGTACATAGACTCCTTGGTCATGCTGTTCAGAGATATGTTAGTTAGAACAATACCAAACATTTAAAGTCCCCATCGGCTATCTGACGGACTCTCAGGTACTCACGATGTCCAGTGTTTTCTCGCTGCTGGGGCCAGGAAATCTGTGACGGGAGGCGCAGACCCTGGCCTTGGTATGCCTCGAAAATGAGGCTGGCATCATCCCGTTTGGTTAAACCAGTGACGGGAAACCTGTGGCCCTCCAGCTGTTGTTGAACTACTCATCACAGCATGCCTTGCTACAGTTTTAGCATGGCCAAATAGCAAAACTGTAGCAGGGCATGCTGGGATGTGTAGTTTAACAACAGCTGAAGGGACAAAGGTTCCCCATCCCTGGGTTAAAGGATCACCCCCCCCCCCCACTCTGCTCCCACAGGGCTGCAGCATGTCTCAACCACAGCATGTGCAGATCCAGGGCCGGTCTTAGGCATAGGCAAACTTAATGCCTAGGGCATTGGTGTGCTTAGGGGCACCAGCAGCTTCTCCTGATTAAAATGATATGCGGCATGCCTATATTCTATGTGTGACTGCGGCTGTATCTGCATACGAAATGTTACGTTGCAGTGTATTCCTGGTAATCACTGTAATGTAGCATTTCATATGCAGATACAGCCGCAGTCGCACACAGAATATAGGCATGCCGCATATCATTTTAATCAGCAGAAGCTGCTTATGCATCCTAACTGCATAGTAATGCAAATAAGATGCATTTTAATAAACAAAAGGTGCCCCAACGTTAGCAGAGCTGCCAGCTGACTCATGCCAGGCATCTCCTGCAGAACTAGTGGCGTTGCTAGGGGGCACCAGCTGAAATCTTGCCTAGGGCATCATATTGGTTAGGGCCGGCTCTGTGCAGATCAATAACCATCAGAGTTGTAAGCAACTATTGGGACTGCATACATTTCTGAATCAGGCCCAGACGTCACCACATGGTAGAACTTCCCCGATTACCCGTTATTTTCATTCCTCGCACAGACTGTTTCTTTATCTGTTTTCAACCGGCTACAAAACGAATCTGCGGTATTTAACTAGTTGTTAAGTTAAAATGACAGTCTGACCAGCGAGCGGCACACTGGAGGGCCACCTCCGACCCGCAGTGCAGAAATGAGACGAAATATATTTTGACTGGTTTATAAAAAAAAAAAAACCCCACCGTGACATAAAGTAATATTCATCTTTGATGAATCCAATATTCTTAGGGAATGATATTAGGCAGTATCTATTATATCTTTCATTGTGTTCCCATCTGCCCTTTTCAGGAGCTAAATTATGTGCATTAGTACGTAAATGGGCTAATGCCTGTCTGTATTTAGAGGACTGCATGCCGTGAATATATTCTCTGCTTCAAGAAGTAATTGGTAATTACAATGGTCATTTAAGCAATCACTGTCTCTGGTAGATTCATGTCATTCTTAAAAATAACTAGCTCTTAACCTTTGACAGAATTCTACAGAAACTGTTCATCATCACCCACGCTTTGATTAATTTCACACATACACAAACCTGTATCAATAAAAGTGATGGTTCTACATTTGTTAACCAGAGTAATTTGCCTCACTCATCAAAACAGCTTAATATCAGGTATCTGTGTGCTCCAAATCTCATTAGTTTCATTTTATAAACAGTTTTATAGGAGCCGAGGAAACAGCGCGTTTCTGCGTCTCTTCATTCTCATTTTATATTAACATATACAGCTGCTGTTCCTATAGGTATATACTGTCTGCTGCCCTTAGGAGGTGTGAGGGACCTTAACTAGGTTCTCTGTGAGACTGTGACATGGCTGTCTATCTCTGCGTGTCTCTAATCAGACCTTAGAGGGTTAACTGTCCCGCCTAGCAAGAGACATCTCACATAATATATAAACAATGTGACATTTCGTGGTGGCGTGGTCTATTGTTCTAAGTCACTTATAATTTATATACACGAGTATATCTACAGAATACTGACCGCGGCATCCTGATTATCAGAATCCTAACAGGCGAAAGTATACTTACCTCCCCTCCCCCTCAATGTCCCCCTAACCTTCCCTCCCCGCAGCCTAAACCTCTCTCCTCCCCCTCCTGGGGGTGCCTGAACCTAACCTTTTGGGGTGCAATGGTATATGACTAAATTTCTTAAATAAAAAACACAGCACTCAGCACTAACCGTAATAAACAGTGGGGTTTTGGTTCATACATTGATCACTACATTTAAGCTTGCAGCCCTCGTCAAGGGACCCCATTTTTCACCGAGTCCTACTTTGATTAATTCATTTTTTTAATTAATCTTTTTTTGTGACCTCATCTTCTTATGCACCCCTTTGTAATCTCATTTAATCTAACCTGTGTCAGCTGTTTTCGTAGTCGTTTTGCAGCAGCTATGCTTTGTGACTGTCTCACCTTTTAAAACCCATACTTTAAATCAGTTGGCAGGTGAGCACTAAACCAGTAAGCATACCTTAAGTTTAATTCTGATGTAATAACAGTTACCAGGTTTATAATTCCGAGTGATAGAGTAGGACTTGTAGAAAAATGGGATCCCTTGACGAGGGCTGCAAGCTTAAATGTATTGACACTGGTGTATTTATAATGTGGGTCCAGGGGAAGCCCACACCACACACCCTGCACCATTATTTTAAATACTTACCCAGAGTCCCGTGGCGCAGCAGCACTGCAGAAATCACTGAGTATTGTCAGCGTCCGGGGTCTTACCGGCACGCTGGGGCCGCGGGGGCGGGCTTCACAGGCGGCGGCTGGGCAGCGGCGGAGGTGGGCTGTTGCGCCGGGTCAGAGGGCAGCAGTAGCGGAGATGAGGGGGTCTTGCTGAGCTGTTGCTGGGAAACGAGGGGCAGTGAGCTGTGTGGCTATGTAAAAGGTCTGCAGTACTGGCGCCGCCATGTTGGAGACCAAGTTTGAGGCATAGTCCTTGCCTCCTGTTCCTTCCAGCCAATCCAGGGAAACTTCTTCATATAAAAGGGGGCTGGTTTAGGACAGGGACACCAGTGCTCCAAGTTACAACCCTGTTGTAGGTGCTTTAGCCCTGTGATCCCAGGATTCTTGCCGTATTCTGGTTACTCCTAATCCTGCTTAGCCGGTTCTCAGTTGCTGCTGCAGCCCTGCCGTTCCTAACCCGCTGCTGCCTGTGGAAACGCTCCTGGAACACCCGGTCCAGTAAGACCCTTTGGGCACGGTCAGCCTCAGGTCTCCTGCCTCGTCTTTCAAGTCACAGTCCGCAGATCTTTGTCTACAGCCTCGTCTTTGAAACCACCGTCCACAGCCCGCAGCTCATTATCTCCAGCCTCGTCTTCCAAACCACAGTCCACCATTCCTTGTCTCCAGCCACGTCTCCAACCACCATTCACAGTTCCACAGTTCATTGTCTACAGCCTCGTCTTTAACCACCATTCACAGTTCCACAGTCCTTTGTCTACAGCCTCGTCTTTAACCACCATTCACAGTTCCACAGTTCATTGTCTACAGCCTCGTCTTTAACCACCATTCACAGTTCCACAGTTCATTATTTACAACCTCGTCTTTCAAGCCACAACTCGCAGTTCTTTGTCTACAACTACGTCTTTAAGTCATCGTTCACCAGCCACGGTTCTCTACCTCAGCCCTGTCCATAAGAACTACAATCCACTGACTCTTAGCCCCCCCTACGCTCTTCATTGCCCCTTGTCCTTTGAGAAGGAACTATATCCAACCCCCTTGTCTCGTTCATCCACAGCCAACTACCTCCTTAGGTAAGTCTCAGCTGCCGGATCCTCAAACCTCGCTAGTAGTGACAGTAAGCACTGGCCCAATGGATTCGACGAGGGATCAGGCCTCAGGAGGTGATTCAACTGCAGATATCTGGTCTCGCTTAAGTGAGCAGGAGGCCACACAATCTCAAATTGTGCAGTTCATGCAGAATATGTCCGAACGTCTTGATTCTCTCTGTGTTGCCATGACGGCCCCTCAAGTGTCTACATCTGCTCCCACATTAGCACCTCCGGTCCCGCTTCCTCCTGTACCAGTACCTCTTCCACGGTTGCATTTGCCATCTCCCAGTAAGTTCGATGGGAATCCAAAACAATGCAGCGGGTTTCTTAACAGGGCGCTGTATTGCATAGACCCAGGAGCTAATTCCCATTGCTATTCAACTCTAAGAATTGAATTCTGTCTCTCCTGGAGGTCATGTTGGGAAGTATGCTCTAGGCTCTGGGACAGCGCTAGGGTCCTCTAGGGACCCTTGTGCCCAGAGCTACAGCGCCCAGCCTGCACCTCCTCCTCACCAGATACGCCCCTATGTATTGTTCAATATATGAACCAAAACCCCATTGTTTATTATGGTGAGTGCTGATCTCTGCGTTTTATATATACATTATATATATATGTATATATTATAATATAAAGCAGGTGCCTTCCATTTTGTAGGGTACAGGTATCCAGAAAGCGGTGACAGCGCATAAAAGGCGACACTCAGAGACTTGTGATATGAAAAACAATCCTGTTTAATCCAACGTTCCAGGCGTCAGTTTTTCCTATCACAAGTCTCTGAGTGTCGCCTTTCTCGTGCTTTTATTATAATATAAGTAATATGTATATATACTGTATGTAGCTCTGATATGTGAAAACTGTACTTCCTTTCTGTAACAGAAACCGAAGGGCACAATGAGCGTGTAAGAGAACAACATGAACAACAGAATTACATTATCCTGTCCGAGAGCCGTCGCGCAGATCATTTTTTATTTTCTGGAGCTACAGTATAAGTATTACAGAAAGCTTTCAAAGCATGAATAGATCCTGTGCTATGATCAATTTAAGACTAGACTATCTCGGCATGTTAATATAATTATGTGGAATTATATAACAGTTCGCATTACTTGGGTAAATCACCCGGCATCAAGTCGGACTGGCCGCTGTTTTGCAAATTAAAGATGTGTAAATCGGAGGTGCGCAGCTGTTATTATATGATATAATACAGGGAGATTAGTCTACGGTGGAGACCATATACTGTACAGGATTGGAATTATAGTTGAATCCAGTGATTGAAGTGTTAAACCATAGCCTACTGCCATTCAGGAAGAGAAGAACATTAATAGAAAATGCTCTGCATGTTAGCAATATGCGCTGCGCAGTTTCTAAGGCAGCATGGAACTATACTTGTGGTCACATCGGCTTAGTTAGCCATGGGTTCCTCAGACATTTGAGCCAGGCCCCATGGCTAGTAAACAAAGGGCACTCACCATTCTATATAGGAGTCATTCCGAGTTGATCGAACGCTAGCAACTTTTTGCAGCGCTGCGATCAGATAGTCGCAGCCTATGGGGGAGTGTATTTTCGCTTTGCAAGTGTGCGAACGCTGTTGCAGCTGACGGCACAAAAAAGTTTGTTGCCGTTTCTGAGTAGCTCTGGACTTACTCATCCGCAGTGATCACTTCAGACTTTCCGGTCCCGGAATTGATTTCAGACACCCGCCCTGCAAACGCCTGGACACGCCTGCGTTTTTCCAACCACTCCCAGAAAAGGTCAGTTGACACCCACAAACGCCCTCTTCCTGTCAATCTCCTTGCGATCAGCTGTGAGAATGGATTCTTCGTTAAATCCATCACCCAGCACCGATCCTCTTTGTACCCGTACGACGCGCCTGCACATTGTGGTGCATATCCATGCGCAGTTTTGCCGAGTTTTAACCTAATAGCAGCGCTGCAAAAAGTTGCTAGCGAGCGATCAACTCGGAATGACCCCCCCATAAAGCCAAAAAAAAAGCACATTCAGAAGTTGCAGACATGGGAGAGTCCCCTGGGTGACAGAATATCTATGGTATTAAAGTTGGGCCTACCTGCAATAACATTTCTTATACCCCTATCAGACCTAAGCCCTGACTTAAACCATCTCTTTCTGTACTTTTCTCCACTCACACATGGGTGATGACCCGGATTATTCCTGGACTGTCACCCTTAACACCGGACCTGGGTCTTCCGGCTTGCAGTGGGCACTTGACGATTATGTCATCTCCAAGCACTATTGTCCCATACCCTCCAACATGACCCATTCCATTAGGTACAAAGGGGTAAGTGTATTATAGACGCACGGGCCGCTATAGCTTGTGCTGATGTGCTGTGCCCGGGATCTTGCACATGCGCAGTGGAGCCGGCCGGGGGAGACGCAGCGGATCAGCATTGAGCTGATGCGTTGTGTGCTCTGCGGGGATCGCTGGAGGAGGGAGTTTACACTCCCCCGCTCCGGGAGACAAGATGTTAGTACACCTTGACGAAGTGTCTTCCTGCTGCGACTCGTTAATGAGGTACGATCCGTGCTGCTATAATACAGGTACCCCACCATGCTCTGTACCTTTGTGTTCAATTGTTCAGGGAAGTTCAGACAATTGTGACAGGTGTGCGTCCTCTTTATTCCCTGGCGGAGAGAGGTGAAGGCGACGCCATTACCCAATAACCTCGCTGGGTTATAGAAATACATTTATTTTTATTAGACTGCAATCTTTCTATAACACTATACAGGTTTGAAGCAAGATTAGCAGCTCAGCCAGGACTTATTACATTATCATCACCGATATTCCAGCATAACCATACAGGGGGATACTGTGTTCATACCCAGGGGCGTATCTATAGAGGATGAGGCCTGTGCGCTGGCTCTGCCTGGTCCCTCTCCTCTCTAGCCGGCAGCACTATAGAGCTCTGTGCGCTATGGCTCTTAGGGGACCCTAGCGCTGTCTCAGAGCCCAGAGCGTATGCACAGATCTCTGGGAAAATGGTGTGGCGGCCATTATCCCAGTGATTTTCCTGTTGCGCATGCACAAAACACCGGAAAAATGGCGCCGCAACATTTTCCTGGTAATTTCTGCAGCGCCGCTGTTGTGTGACATCACATGCAGCCGCTCCGAGAAGAAAAATGGCGCCAGACCGCCTGCCAGCGCAGGCAGGGGTCGTCCTCTAATTGATGTATCACGGGGCGGCACATTACACACGCTGGCTGGCCTTGCCCTGTGCTGGGTTATCTACTCAGCATGTGAGTAGACACTGACGCAGATCTTGTTGCGGAAACAAGATCTGAGCACATCGCTGAATAGCCCCCATAGTGTTTTATTTGCTGGATCTGAGGTACACAGTCTCTCTAGTGTAGGCCATCTCTGGAGCAAAGGCTTACAATGGACAGTAACAGAGCCATATTCTCCTCAGTCCGCCTCTCATATAATAAACTGCAGGTGGAGCGCTGTATTACAGTCACAGACCGTCCCTCTGTGGCAGTCCCTGCCTGTCACACTCTTCCTCAGCTGGGGCCAGCGCTGGCTGACTGTAACAGGCAGTAACTAATCCTCAGCGGCTTCTCTCTTACATAGGGGTCTATTCATGAAGCAGTGAAAAGTGTGCTGATGTGAGCCAGTGGGGAAGTTGCCCATGGCAACCAATCAGCTTCTACGTATAATTTAATAGAATGCATTTTTTTTAAATGTTACCTCAACACTGATTGGTTGCCATAGGCAACTTCTCCACTGGCTCACTTCTCCACACTTTTCACTGCTTCATGAATAGACTCCATAGTGTACATGTGACAGAGAGGAGGGCTATAACCGTAAATAGAGGTCTATATAATGATTTACATAGGAGGCATATATCTGCGTGCCTCTGCTACCTCAGCAGAGTCCTCCCTCTCAGTGCAGGCTCCGGTGCTCATCCCCCTCCTTCCCGCCTCCGCTGCGAGCCAGTTCCAGAACATTTCTCCCTCACAGACAGTCTTGCGGCTCCTCACCGCTCCCCCACAGCTGCAGCAGTTAAGGGGGCGGAGAAGGGGGAGGAGTCTAGCGTATAAATCCCCTGCCCCTCAGATAAACTGTTTATTATAAATGGGAATCTAGATGATGAAGTGATCATTTATCTAGAACACTCTAAAAATGACAGCTAGAACTGATTGGTTTCTATGGGCAACTACCTTTGTCTCTCTCAAAAGTTTAATACATCTCCCCTGAGTTGGATAGAGGTACAGTGGCCGGGGATAAAGTACCAACCAATTCCATGAAGAGCCGCTATTACTGACTGACATATCTCTTACAAAGAATGCCCCTGAAGACATAAAGTAATCCCAGCTCCTGTTCAGTCCCAGTATGGCCCTCATTCCGAGTTGTTCGCTCTGTAATTTTCTTCGCATCGCAGCGATTTTCCGCTAATTGCGCATGCGCAATGTTCGCACTGCGACTGCGCCAAGTAAATTTGCTAAGAAGTTTGGTACTTTACTCACGGCATTACAAGGTTTTTTCTTCGTTCTGGTGATCGTAGTGTGATTGACAGGAAGTGGGTGTTTCTGGGCGGAAACTGGCCGTTTTATGGGAGTGTGCGAAAAAACGCTGGCGTTTCTGGGAAAAACGCGGGAGTGGCTGGAGAAACGGGGGAGTGTCTGGGCGAACGCTGGGTGTGTTTGTGACGTCAAACCAGGAACGAAACTGACTGAACTGATCGCAGATGCTGAGTAAGTCTGGAGCTACTCAGAAACTGCTAAGAAGTGTCTATTCGCTATTCTGCTAATCTTTCGTTCGCAATTTTGCTAAGCTAAGATTCACTCCCAGTAGGCAGCGGCTTAGCGTGTGCAAAGCTGCTAAAAGCAGCTTGCGAGCGAACAACTCGGAATGACCCCCTATGTCTTGTCAACATTGCTTCGTGTCAGTGTTTTCTCACCATTCCGGGCCTAGTGGCTGAATCGGTTCTACCGCCATTGCAGTCTGTGTGTTCAGAAGATGGCTGCACACGTTACGATAGTGCTTCTGACTCCACCTCCTATCATATCGGATAATAATCCTATTGGTTTTTATATGGGACCATTACCTGGCATACTCCAGTCTTTTGCAGTAGCCGATACTGCCTGGTATCAGCTCCAGTACTGCGGCATGTGTGGCACACTTACGTGTTCTGTACATTTTATTGTCGCTGCACTGCCCGCCATAATCAGCAATGCTTTCATACGTATGCAGCACTCACCCCTTCATTAAATATCTCTACCTTACTTGATCTGGAAGCGGGTTCCTCCTTCCCGGCCAGCTCCATCTTCCCGGTGATATTTAGGAAGATGACGCTGTCCACTAGAGAACAAAGACGGTGGCACAGTGCCAGCGTCTTTGCTTTCTATGTGCGGCGCCATCTTCCTGAAGATATCACCGTACAGGTATACTGAGGGGGGGAGGTTTAGCAGACCCGGGCCCTTCCAGCAGCTCGGCTCATTTGTACCTGCTGCCCCTCTCACCTCATCGCCGCTGCACACCGTGTGCCGATAGTCTGGTCCCGCCTCAGAACCAGACGCATGATGTACAAAGCCGGTGACCAGTGTTTCGGTCAGTTTGGAAACCTTGGTCCTATGGTCCTAAATAACCCGGTAACTCTGTGCTGCAAACAAGGGCCCTCATTCCGAGTTGATCGGTCGCAAGGCGAATTTAGCAGAGTTACACACGCTAAGCCGCCGCCTACTGGGAGTGAATCTTAGCTTCTTAAAATTGCGACCGATCTATTCGCAATATTGCGATTACTAACTACTTAGCAGTTTCAGAGTAGCTCCAGACTTACTCTGCCTGTGCGATCAGTTCAGTGCTTGTCGTTCCTGGTTGACGTCACAAACACACCCAGCGTTCGCCCAGGCACTCCCACCGTTTCTCCGGCCACTCCTGCGTTTTTTCCGGAAACGGTAGCGTTTTCAGCCACACGCCCCTGAAACGCCGTGTTTCCGCCCAGTAACACCCATTTCCTGTCAATCACATTACGATCGCCGGAGCGAAGAAAAAGCCGTGAGTAAAAATACTTTCTTCATAGTAAAGTTACTTGGCGCAGTCGCAGTGCGAACTTTGCGCATGCGTACTAAGCGGATTTTCACTGCGATGCGATGAAAAAGAACGAGCGAACAACTCGGAATGAGGGCCAATGTGAAAGAAACAACAATATGGAATATTCCTGCACTCATTCAACCTTAAAGAACACTGATAGCTTTCTAGAATTGTAATATGATAACAAAAATATATTTCACAAGGTAAGTGTATCATTAATATCGGCGCAAAACAGTTACCATTAACGTGGAAAATGAGAATCTCCGAATGTTTGATTAAACCCTTTTTTTTTGTGTTACATTCAATATACATTAACAGGTACCATAGATTTTGTTACGGTTCACTTCTGCTGGGATCTAATTTGCGCTTTGTTGTTCATTTGAATTTCCAAATATCTAATGTTTGACGTTTGCTGCGGGAAATAAAACTTCCGCTGATGGACGTGTAGAACAGATTGCCGGCCGCTCCTGTTAAAAGGCAATTTGACAACAAATGGGCTTATTTTTAATTTTGACCATCTAGGCACCATAAAAAAAGCTATTTGAATAAAGATAAATGCGGCCATTGATATTTGTGGCAAATGTTTATCACTGTTGTCTTTCGCGGGGAACTGCCGGGCTGATGTCTTCCATGGAAAGTGGAGTACCAGCCACAGGGCATCCTGCCTTTTTAGTCTTCACAAATTGCTGCAATTGTGAACTGTAATGTTCTGCGTCCTCCTCGTAAAAAGTTTGGAGTGTTTACAAGAGATTTATTTTTTAAATGTCATTTTGCGTTGGTTTCGAGTACACTCCTCGAAGTATGGAGGGAATTCGCAGTAAAAAAGTTTTCATAGGTTTTCTTAGGTATTGAGGACGTCAGGGGCTAAAAATAAATCCCTATATATCGTCTTACTGATATTATTATGCAGAGCCGTAACTACATGTGTGCAAAGTGTGCACTGCGAACAGCGCACTTGTACTTGGATCACATTGTGCGCCTTTGTCCCCGATTGGCTACCCTTGAGATGACAGCAGGCAGCGCTGACTTCTAGTACCGCGCGTCCTGCCGGGGGAGAGGCTCACAGTGGGAGGTGTCTGTGTCCCGTGCAGTGCCGGGTATGAAATCGACGGTAGCTGCGTCCTGGCACTGGGCGAGGACGGCGGGGCAATGGGAGCAGCAGCAGCAGCGGGGTAATGTATATCTCTTGGTAGTGCCCTGTGTGACAGCAGCGCTCTCCCTCCCGCTGTACAGAGCTGACAGTCTCAGTCCCTGTCTCCCCGGTGATAGCCTGCTGTAATGTGTAAAAAGAGGGACTCTGCTGCCGTAATGTGCAAAAAGAGGGACTCTGCTGCCATAATGTGTAAAAAGAGGGACTCTGCCTGCTGTACTGTGTAAAAGGGAGCTCTACCTGGCGTAATGTGTGACAGGGGCTCTACCTGGCGTAATGTGTAAAAGGGGACTCTACCTGGCGTAATGTGTGTAAGTGGCGCTACTGTGCGCTGTCATTTGAATAATGCAGACTACTGTGCAGCGTAATATGAATTGGTATTATTTTGTGGCCACGCCCCTTCCCCATGAAGCCATGCCCCTATATTTGTGTCGCGCACACTGGCCCTATTTAAAATTTGGGGGGGGGGGTGGCGCTGATGAGGTTTCTTGCACACAGCGCAAAAATGTCTAGTTACAGCACTGTAATTATGAGATGCACTTTAAACCTGGCGTTGTATATTTCGTCGACATTAAAAATGTTGTAATGTTGACAGTGACCATGACGACGCTGATGAAGTGTCGACACAAATAGAATGTTGGCAACACATTCTGGTGGTGTAGCGGTGACTTATCTGGTACAAGGGGTCCGGCTGATCCAGCTGGGTCTTCCGGCCCAGTGTACAGTGGATCCGGTGGAGAGTCCCCCATAACTCGTCCCCCTATTGCCTAACCCTAACTCTCCTTGCTTCATCGTAACCCTCTAGTCAATGTTTACTGTTGACATTTCATATGCCAACATTTCAAACATGTTGACTTACTGCCGGTGCCGACATATTCAAAGTTTACATTTGATCAATGTCTACATCATAACTGATGATATTGTGGTGTCGACATTATGAATTTTGACATTTTTAATGTTGACATGACTACATCCCCTGCAAACCTAACATACCTCCTAATATAAGCTACACCTTCAAGTCATCTTGATCATACCCAGATCCACCTTGATTGTGTTACTAGACCTTTTGCCCATGATAAACACAGCAATTTCCCAAGAATCTGGGATTTAGCTATGGCCCTCATTCCGAGTTGTTCGCTCCCTAGCTGCTTTTAGCAGCATTGCATACGCTAAGCCGCCGCCTACTGGGAGTGAATCTTAGCATAGCAGAATTGCTAACGAAAGATTAGCAGAATTGCGAATAGAAATTTCTTAGCAGTTTCTGAGTAGCTCCAGACTAATAGGCCCTACACACATGCCGATCTTTCTGCACGATATGAACGATCTCGTTCATTAATGAACGAGATAACGTTCATATCGTGCAGTGTGGAGTCACCAGCGATTAACGATGCGCGGCCCCGCGCTCGTTCATCGCTGGGGACATGTCGGCTGTGCATGCAGGCCAATATGGACGAGATCGTCCATATTTGCCTGCAAGTCTACGGAGCCGGGTGACGGGGGGAGTGAAGAAACTTCACTCCCCCCGTCACTGCCCCCTCGCCGCCGGGTCGCCCGTCGGCCGTATCGGCCGTCGGGCACCTCGGCGGCACCTCGTTAAATGTGTAGGGCCCATTACTCCTACACTGCGATCAGTTCAGTCAGTTTCGTTCCTGGTTTGACGTCACAAACACGCCCTGCGTTCGCCCAGACACTCCCCCGTTTCTCCAGACACTCCGCGTTTTTCCCTGAAACGCCTGCGTTTTTCCGCACACTCCCATAAAACGGCCAGTTTCCGCCCAGAAACACCCACTTCCTGTCAATCACACTACGATCACCAGAACGATGAAAAATCTTTGTTGGGCCGTGAGTAAAACACCTAACTTTTGTGTTAATTTACTTGGCACAGGCGCACTGCGAACATTGCGCATGCGCAGTTTGTGACAAATCGCTCCGTTGCGAAAAAACCTAACGAGCGAACAACTCGGAATGACCCCCTAAATACGTTTCTGTACAAATAGTGTACATTGCAAGTGTAACACCCAATATAAAGTTACTTAAAAATGCGTTTGCCTGCCACGTGCAACCCATATGGTAGCTACTATATGAGCTGTGGGGTTGAGACCACCAATGTTTGGATTTGTGTGGAAGAGTTTATGAAAGACCCCCACTGGTACCTGGAAGATGGTGGTGGAAGATGTTGTTTCAGATGCCATACCAGAATAGAATAGAAGTGTTTGATTGGCTACTGATCTGCTGACTGAGAAGGCCTTGCTCATAAAACAGATGGCTGATCACAGGCGCTCTGGGACTTGGGACAATCAATGTCATTCTGGAATAAAGCATTCTTGTCAAGATAGAAATGTGGGGGTGTTCATTGGGTGAACATTGTTATTTGGAGCATCTTGGTCTTGTTCCAAAACATTCCCTCTTATGGGGTGATGGCTCAGAAACAGGTTTATGGCTGTACACTGAGAAGTAAATAGACAGGGGTTATAAGAGAGCCCAATAGCATGTAGGGAGATAAGTAAGAGCAGCGGTGGGCAACAGATCCTAGTTGCAAAAGAGAACCTCGTATGGGCTCAGATGATGGCCTCACACAAGGCCCCAGAAAGATTTATAGAGCTGAACTACAGAGGGAGCCAGGCGTTGAGTACTTCAGAAAGCAGCAGGTTCATTACAGCTAGTTTACTCCCTAGGTCAGAGTGTAGATGGCTGATTGTCGTTCCCCCAGAGAGATGGTGACAGAGGTTGGTGGCAGCAGCTATACTGTTAATGTTGGGGAAGGGCAGTGAGCTTGTACATCAGTGGGGTGATTGCCACCGGAGTCTAGTGATAGGAACAAGTTACTACCCCATGCAGAAAGCCCTTTTTCTTAAGTGTGGAAGGCCTGGTGAGAAGGAGCAAGTAGTTGGTCCTGACCTGACCAAAGAGTCACCACTAGTGATGAGAGCCTGCACAGTTGGGTGCCCATAATGCACTAGTAGATCATCAACTGATATGGGGAAAATCACAGATGACTGGAGACTGAGCCCTGCCATATATGCCGACCTGAACCCATGGCCACAGCAGCCTAAACCATAAGGTACTGTTCTTGTCTGACCATAGAGCGCCAGGCTAGATACTGTGTATACTGTCCAGGCCCTGGTGACACCAACATTCGAATTTTGCACAATGACACTACAACACGTGGACCTCAAAAGATACTGCTTGTAGATGGGGGTGTCCTACTGAGTTACTGAGCTTATTGACCACTCTGGAGTGCATGACGTTAATGTGGGACAGAGTTATGCCGCCTGCAGCGTCAGTGAGAGTGTTAAACCCCTTGTGCCTTACAGTGGTTCCAGCTGCTGCCTGCCATGGTTGATGCCGTGGTGGGTGAGGAACTGCCACGGGAAGGGGGAACAAAGGTGCAAAGTGTAACTACCTCCTGGCCGCGGGTGGCACTGTCGGGTGGTGCCCTTCCTCGGCTGGCGTCCCTGGCGAGTGCCATCCCGGCCAATAGGTAGATACATCTCTGCCCCCAAGTAGCTCCCGGACTGCACAGACTAGCTGCCCTGGCAGGAGGCTATTCACCATGTTCTGGGTTGCAGCGTCTGCGTGTGACGTCACGTAGCAGCTGCGGCCCGCCCCATCAACGGTCCAGACACACCTGCGTTGTGCGGACTGTGCCCCCCCCATTAACATTCGAACACCGTTGCCACGCCCCTTCCGCCCCGCAACCGCCTGTCAATCAGACAGAGGCGATCGCAGCAGTGAGATGCTTTCGCATCTCACTGTGTGCGCACAACCAAAAGGGCTCCGGGCTGCGATCGCTATAGCTGCAGCTATCGGCTCTGAATTAGGCGCATAGACTCCTTAGGGTTATTGTGAAAATGACATTGGGCGGGATGCAGAAATGCAGCAAATGCGGCCAAACCTCTGACAATGCCATTTATGGCCACTTACTGCAAATGCACCAGGCTCCGGAATGCGATCCATTTTGTAGATTGTAAGCGGTGGTAAACGCCAGCTGTAGATGGAATCACCCTATGGAAGCCTACTATCCGCCGAATCCCTCCCAGCGACCCCCACGGCTGCGTGCGTCACTTTGCGCATGCACAGAAGAACTCCCGGGTCCTAAACGTGGAAGTCCTTCTATGGCACAGGACGGCTCTTACCGGGAGAGCTGACCTTTGTAATTATTTTTCAAGTATACAGCGTAAGTGAACACTCGCGATGCGTCATGCGACCCACCTTTTAAGGTTGCCGAGATGGGACCAGTAGTAGTTACCGTTACATTGTGTACTCATAACACAGCTTCTTTCTGACTACAAAGAAACCATTTCAATTATTTCCTATTTCCTTCTCTAAGCAGTCCAAACATCACTGCAGCTTAATGGCAGCTTCCAGCACCTTTCCCTGTAAGTACGGCAGACGTCACTGGAGCCTGCGGACTGCTACCCTTATGTAAGGCCGGTCGGATCTGTTACTTACAGCCACCACAGATACACCAAGAGATGACGGACTCAGATAAAATGGTGACTACTCGCTGGCAGTCGTACAAACCGGGATGTATGGGGACATAAAGTGCGCCAAGCACTCTCGCCTCTCGCTGATGCATTTTTATAGCAGTGCTGCTCAGACGTTAAATTATTTTACATGGTAATTTGCAGGAAGCATACAAGGATATTGACTCTTTTAGCATCAATTAGGCAGAATATTTTTCAATGTAAAACTTGATATTCAGATACAGCTATGACTTGCAAGTGACTCTCTTGTAAGCCCAGCCATGAATCTTAATCAAGTAACACTCTAAAGGTGCGAACTGCATTACATAGTTAATCTCTGCCAATTGCTGTCACTGTTTATTAGTGGTCTGACTCGTGAAACTGGATTCCTGGGTCAAGCGACGTCTATTGGCCGCGTCCCGCAGGTCCGGGCTGGCTGGCGGCGGCGCAGATGCAGGGGTGGCGGGCTGCGTTATCCTGTGTGTATGGCTGCAGCATACGAACAAACACAAATCGCTTGGTATATCAGTGGTAGTAGTAAGAGGACAGGCAGCCGAAAACACTAATTCCAGGCAGGGTTTTATTATCTTGTACTTCATCTTAATGCCATAAGCAGAGGTTGGTGGAGCGCAGTCCCTGTGATAAATTTCCCCGTCCACTCCTGGTTTTTAGAGTTGCGGGTTTGTTACTGTATATTATTATTTATGAACAATTGCGTATATAGCGCCGTATATTCCATCGTGCTTTACAATTGGGACAAAACAGTAATAAAACAAGACTGGATAATAACAGACAGAAGAGGGGCCCTGCTCGCAAGCTTACAATCTATAGGGGACTAGGCATCTGATACACAAGGGTAATAAGTGCTGCGTATTGCATATCGGTTCCGCAAGATTGCAGAGGTTCTTGGTGAACTGTTATAGTCACACAGCTCCAGCCAACCAGTTCCTAATTGCGGTGTTAAGGAGCCTACACACTGGGCAAAGGTTTCGACCATCGATATCATCGACCAACGATATTATCGATGGTCAATTTCACCTACATACTGGACGATATCGATGGTCAATTTGGACAATATGAGAGTACTTACATCTATATCGTCCAAATTGACTGTCACGTATCAACGATGATCGATTGCGGGCATGTGCATCGTTCATCATTGATGCATCCACACGGAAAGATAAGAGCAATTTATCGTTAAAACGATATCGTTCCTATCTTTCAAGATATCGCCCAGTGTGTGTTTGAAAAATGACAGTTAGGAGCTGATTGGTTGGTATTTTATCTCTGTCCAGTTTATCTTTATCCAAGGCTTAGTAAATAGACCCTTAAGTATGTAGACTTGTAGCATTATATATTCTGTTACTGCCAGGAATCCAGCACCAGTCACACGGGAAGCGGCTAAAATACAACTATTCGGGATCCCGGCGGTCACCATGCCGGCGCGGAAATCCTGACTAGTGGTGAAATGCCGCCGCCGGAATACCGGGGACACAGGCTATTCTCCCCCTGTGGGTGTCCCCGACGTGGCGAGTGCAAGGGGCTTCCTATCACTCACCCCGCTGCCGGCATTACGGAATCATGACGCTATCGGGATCATGACAGGTGAGATCCCGCCACCGGCATTTCATACTGATCCCAGTCACACTATAACGAGGAACTCCGCAGTGTGGTGCCCCCTGTTGTACTGGGAAGAGGGATGCCAAGACTTGTGGCAGGCCTGGGTTCTGGGATTACGTGGCAGATGGAGGGGTGCGGCTATGATCATGTGACCCCTGGTATATATAACTATGGCGTGCACACCAGGTGGCATGATCACATGATCGCAGGGAGCGGGGGGGGGGGGGGAGGAGGGGGGTAATTTAGACTGCAGCAGCAGCAATCGCAGTCTGAATTACTTTGTGGAGTGCGCAGTGCAGCGGTGTGCACACCCCGGGAGCCAAGTGAGATGCTATCTGTGATCGCCTCTGCCTGATTGACAGGCAGAGGTGGTCGCGGGAGGGGGCGTACCACCTCTGGTGGGGCGTGGTCCGGACAATGGAGGTGTGTCTGGACCATTGGGGTCTGCAGCTGCGTGACGTCACCCAGGTAGCTCCCTGCACAGGTAGGGAGCTACTTGCCAGGTACTAAAGCATCGCCGCTGTGTGTGTGTGTGTGTGTGGGGGAGGGGGGGTGGTAGTAGGGTTAGACGTGCAGGGTGGACTAGCCCTGGCCTGGGCGTCCCCATGCATGTCAGAGTAAATGATCGTAGATGTGCACAACTCTGAATTACCCCCCTGGTTACGTCTTCCCTGCACTCCTGGAGCTCTGTATCTCCTGCTGGATAGGGCGGTCATTGTGTAGAATGTAGGGGAGCCATACAGTGTGATTCATCCCAGAGACTAGCAGTCGTAGCTTGCACAGAAAAGCCCAGGACCATGGGGGTCATTCCGAGTTGATCGCTCGCTAGCAGTTTTTAGCAGCCGTGCACATGCTATGCCGCCTCCCACTGGGAGTGTATCTTAGCTTAGTGCGAACGAAAGGATCGCAGAGCGGCTACAAAATAATTTTGTGCAGTTTCAGAGTAGCTTCAGACCTACTCAGCGCTTGCGATCACTTCAGACTGTTCAGTTCCGGATTTGACGTCACAAACCAGCCCAGCGTTCGCCCAGCCACGCCTGCGTTTTCCTGGCACGCCTGCCTTTTTCCGCACACTCCCTGAAAACGGTCAATTACCTCCCAGAAACGCCCCCTTCATGTCAACCACTCTGCGGCCAGCGGTGCGACTGAAATGCATCGCTAGATCCTGCCCAAAACTACATCGTTTGTTGTGCCTGTACGTCGCGCGCGCATTGCGCCGCATGTGAAGAACTGCCGTTTTTTAGCCTGATTGCTGCGAACAAATGCAGCTAGCGATCAACTTGGAATGATCCCCCCATGTGCTGTGGTCATAACTAAAAACGGACTGGGTCAATGTTGTTCCATTATAATGAAAGAAGATCATCGTGAGGTCCATCAGTTTATTACAGCAAAACATAAAATGCACAGAAACAATTTTTAAATATATATATTTTTTATTTAAATACAAATCTCCTCATTCGCCCCTTCATCCCCCCGTTACCTGGGTCTCGCTTTACAAACCTATAATGTTGGGAGGTAATATGCATTTATCAGAATGGGAGAAATCCCCCCTATTCCAGTATGAGAGACGTCTTCAGTGGATTTGCCATCACGCTTTGCTGATATCTGAGATCATACGTGGAGATAACATTATCCATATTAGTATATATCAGGGGTGGGCAATTATTTCAGCTGGGGGGCCGCTTAACACTTCCAGCGAATATTCGAGGGCCACACACAAAATACTCAAAAAGAGATCCCTTTTTACACATTATGGCAGACAGCGTCCCCTTTTTACACATTACGGCAGACAGCGCCCCCGTTTTTACACATTACGGCAGACAGCGTCCCCTTTTTACACATTATGGCAGACAGCGCCCCCGTTTTATACATTACAGCAGACAGTGCCCCCGTTTTTACAC
Organism: Pseudophryne corroboree; assembly: GCF_028390025.1. Taxonomy (NCBI): domain Eukaryota; kingdom Metazoa; phylum Chordata; class Amphibia; order Anura; family Myobatrachidae; genus Pseudophryne; species Pseudophryne corroboree. The sequence continues at coordinate 362,120,337 of NC_086454.1, read as the reverse complement.
ATTATGGCAGACAGCGCCCCCGTTTTAATACATTACGGCAGACAGCGCCCCCGTTTTATACATTACAGCAGACAGTGCCCCCGTTTTTACACATTACGGCAGACAGCGTCCCGTTTTTACACATTACGGCAGACAGCGCCCCCGTTTTTACACATTACGGCAGACAACGTCCCGTTTTTACACCTTACGGCAGACAGCGCCCCCGTTTTTACACATTACGGCAGACAGCGTCCCCTTTTTACACATTACGGCAGACAGTGCCCCCGTTTTTACACATTACGGCAGACAGCGTCCCCTTTTTACACATTACGGCAGACAGCGCCCCCTTTTTACACATTACGGCAGACAGTCCCTACCCCCTGTCCCCCCCTCCCCTAAACCCATATTGCAGTTTTTAACTCCCCTCCCTCCCCACCCCTAAACCTACATGGCAGCTTAAGCATTGATTCATGGGCTGGCTGGACAGGGGGTTTACCTGTTTGTCACAGTGGCAGACGATCCCTGCTGTCCGATGATCTGCGCTGCTGCCGGTCGGAGTCACTACTGATGTGGCCTCCCCTGCTCCCGCTCGCTGCCCGCCGCTTCCTCTCCTCACTGGCCGCCGCTTCTCGGCCGCCGCTCCTGCTCACTGCAGTGCCCGCCCCCGTGCCTCCCAGCGCATGATAACAGAGGAAATCCCGGTCAGCTGACCCTGTGACGTGACCGGGATTTCCTCAGCGGCGCCGCGTCTGAGAGCAGTGCAATGACAAGCGGCATGTCGGGCCGCTTGTCATTGCACTCTGGTGGGGCACAGTGGGCCAGGCAGGATCGGTCCGCGGGCCGCCTGTTGCCCACCCCTAGTATATATGCATACAGGCAAACGTCTGATATAAACACAAGACTGGGCAGGAAGCAATCAGGTGTCACACCTGTAATTACTCAGCCCCCTCCCTGCATAGCACAATATGGCAGGGCACAGCACAAGGTGAGGTTCTCTCTGTCTGCTCTCCATCTGGACAGTGTTCACATTGCATTACAGTCAGTGATCAGAACACTGGGATATAACGTCATAGAAGACTGGGGGCCAAATGTAATAGAGTGAGAGCTTCAGAAAGTGAGAGATTTGGTAAGGGTTTTCAGTTTTTCTTAAAGTGGCAATCATTTACACTGCAAAACCAGGCTGATCTTGCTGTGTAAATGATTGCCACTTTAAAAAAATACCTGCAAAACCTTACCAAGTCTCTCACTCTCTGAAACTCTCACTCTATTACATTTGGCCCTGGGTGTTGATCTTTCACCCTTGCACCAACACAATCGGTGCTGGTGTGGCCACATCCTTGTACCAGGTACCTGCAAGCCGGCAGAGGCTGGGGATCAGGGGAAGACTGCTTGTCTTCACACGTAGATGCGTTATAGGGCACAACAAAGACTATATAATGCGTAGGTATTGTATGTATGTATGTATATGTATGTGTGTATATATATATATATATATATATATATAGAGAGAGAGAGAGAGAGAGAATATGGTGTCACGGACGGCACTCCAGCATATAAATAAATCCAACAGAAGCCAGTAGTATTTATTAGGGATGAGCGGGTTCGGTTCCTCGGAATCCGAACCCGCCCGAACTTCATGTTTTTTTACACGGGTCCGAGCGACTCGGATCTTCCCGCCTTGCTCGGTTAACCCGAGCGCGCCCGAACGTCATCATCCCGCTGTCGGATTCTCGCGAGGCTCGGATTCTATCGCGAGACTCGGATTCTATATAAGGAGCCGCGCGTCGCCGCCATTTTCACACGTGCATTGAGATTCATAGGGAGAGGACGTGGCTGGCGTCCTCTCCGTTTATAGAGAAGAGAGTGAGACAGTAGAGAGAGACACAGTAGTAATTTTGGGGAGCATTAGGAGGAGTACTAGTTACTTGCTGAAGTGATAGATAGTGTGACTGTATATTATCTGACTTGTGGGGGAGACACTGACAGTGGGGAGCAGTTAGAGTCTGAGAGCAGGACTCAGGAGTACATATAACGTACAGTGCACACTTTTGCTGCCAGAGTGCCACACTGCCATTGTGACCACACTGACCACCAGTATAATATATATTGTGATTGTCTGCTTAGGAGTACTACTTGCAAGTTGCTGATAGTGTGACCAGTGACCTGACCACCAGTCACCACCAGTTTAATATATATATATATATATATATAATTGTATATAATATATATATAATATTGTATACCACCTACCCGTGGTTTTTTCTTTTCTTTCTTCTTTATACATACTACTATAGTAGCTTACTGTAGCAGTCTGCGGTGCTGCTGAGCTGACTGTGTCCAGCAGGTCCGTCATCAGTCATTACATAATAAATATATATACCTGTCCGGCTGCAGTACTAGTGATATTATATATATATATTGATTTCATCTCATTATCATCCAGTCTATATTAGCAGCAGACACAGTACGGTAGTCCACGGCTGTAGCTACCTCTGTGTCGGCAGTCGCTCGTCCATCCATAATTGTATACCACCTACCCGTGTTTTTTTTTTTTTTCTTTCTTCTTTATACATACTACTATAGTAGCTTACTGTAGCAGTCTGCGGTGCTGCTGAGCTGACAGTGTCCAGCAGGTCCGTCATCAGTCATTACATAATAAATATGTATACCTGTCCGGCTGCAGTACTAGTGATATTATATATATATATATATTGATTTCATCTCATTATCATCCAGTCTATATTAGCAGCAGACACAGTACGGTAGTCCACGGCTGTAGCTACCTCTGTGTCGGCAGTCGCTCGTCCATCCATAATTGTATACCACCTACCCGTGGTTTTTTTTTTTTCTTTCTTCATTATACATACTACTATAGTAGCTTACTGTAGCAGTCTGCGGTGCTGCTGAGCTGACAGTGTCCAGCAGGTCCGTCATCAGTCATTACATAATAAATAGATATACCTGTCCGGCTGCAGTACTAGTGATATTATATATATATATATATATTGATTTCATCTCATTATCATCCAGTCTATATTAGCAGCAGACACAGTATGGTAGTCCACGGCTGTAGCTACCTCTGTGTCGGCAGTCGCTCGTCCATCCATAATTGTATACCACCTACCCGTGGTTTTTTTTTTTCTTTCTTCTTTATACATACTACTATAGTAGCTTACTGTAGCAGTCTGCGGTGCTGCTGAGCTGACTGTGTCCAGCAGGTCCGTCATCAGTCATTACATAATAAATATATCTACCTGTCCGGCTGCAGTACTAGTGTGATATAATATATATTGATTTCATCTCATTATCATCCAGTCTATATTAGCAGCAGACACAGTACGGTAGTCCACGGCTGTAGCTACCTCTGTGTCGGCAGTCGCTCGTCCATCCATAAGTATACTAGTATCCATCCATCTCCATTGTTTACCTGAGGTGCCTTTTAGTTGTGCCTATTAAAATATGGAGAACAAAAATGTTGAGGTTCCAAAATTAGGGAAAGATCAAGATCCACTTCCACCTCGTGCTGAAGCTGCTGCCACTAGTCATGGCCGAGACGATGAAATGCCAGCAACGTCGTCTGCCAAGGCCGATGCCCAATGTCATAGTACAGAGCATGTAAAATCCAAAACACCAAATATCAGTAAAAAAAGGACTCCAAAATCTAAAATCTTTAATTTTTCTTTGCGTCATGTGCTGTTTGGGGAGTGTTTTTTGGAAGGGCCATCCTGCGTGACACTGCAGTGCCACTCCTAGATGGGCCCGGTGTTTGTGTCGGCCACTAGGGTCGCTTATCTTACTCACACAGCTACCTCATTGCGCCTCTTTTTTTCTTTGCGTCATGTGCTGTTTGGGGAGTGTTTTTTGGAAGGGCCATCCTGCGTGACACTGCAGTGCCACTCCTAGATGGGCCCGGTGTTTGTGTTGGCCACTAGGGTCGCTTATCTTACTCACACAGCTACCTCATTGCGCCTCTTTTTTTCTTTGTGTCATGTGCTGTTTGGGGAGTGTTTTTTGGAAGGGCCATCCTGCGTGACACTGCAGTGCCACTCCTAGATGGGCCCGGTGTTTGTGTCGGCCACTAGGGTCGCTTATCTTACTCACACAGCTACCTCATTGCGCCTCTTTTTTTCTTTGCGTCATGTGCTGTTTGGGGAGTGTTTTTTGGAAGGGCCATCCTGCGTGACACTGCAGTGCCACTCCTAGATGGGCCCGGTGTTTGTGTCGGCCACTAGGGTCGCTTATCTTACTCACACAGCTACCTTGGTGCAAATTTTAGGACTAAAAATAATATTGTGAGGTGCGAGGTATTCAGAATAGACTGCAAATGAGTGGAAATTATGGTTTTTGAGGTTAATAATACTTTGGGATCAAAATGACCCCCAAATTCTATGATTTAAGCTGTTTTTTAGGGTTTTTTGAAAAAAACACCCGAATCCAAAACACACCCGAATCCGACAAAAAAAATTCGGTGAGGTTTTGCCAAAACGCGGTCGAACCCAAAACACGGCCGCGGAACCGAACCCAAAACCAAAACCCGAAAAATTTCAAGTGCACATCTCTAGTATTTATATGCTGGAGTGCCGTCCGTGACACCATATTCTACATCATCCTTTGGAAGGGCACCCAGATAAGTTGCCTTCAGCTACATTGGAGTGCCGGACATTCCCTGGCTTATATATATATATATATATATATATATGTATATACTGCTCAAAAAAATAAAGGGAACACTTAAACAACACATCCTAGATCTGAATGAATGAAATATTCTTATTAAATACTTTGTTCTGTACATAGTTGAATGTGATTTGGAGTCACACTCAAAATTAAAGTGGAAAAACACAGTACAGGCTGATCCAACTTTGATGTAATGTCCTTAAAACAAGCCAAAATGAAGCTCAGTAGTGTGTGTGGCCTCCACGTGCCTGTATGACCTCCCTACAACGCCTGGGCATGCTCCTGATGAGGTGGCGGATGGTCTCCTGAGGGATCTCCTCCCAGACCTGGACTAAAGCATCCGCCAACTCCTGGACAGTCTGTGGTGCAACGTAGCGTTGGTGGATGGAGCGAGACATGATGTCCCAGATGTGCTCAATTGGATTCAGGTCTGGGGAACGGGCGGGCCAGTCCATAGCATCAATGCATTCGTCTTGCAGGAACTACTGACACACTCCAGCCACATGAGGTCTAGCATTGTCTTGCATTAGGAGGAACCCAGGGCCAACCGCACTAGCATATGGTCTCACAAGGGGTCTGACTATCTCATCTCGGTACCTAATGGCAGTCAGGCTACCTCTGGCGAGCACATGAAGGGATGTGCGGCCCCCCAAACAAATGCCACCCCACACTATTACTGACCCACTGCCAAACCGGTCATGCTGGAGGATGTTGCAGGCAGCAGAACGTTCTCCTTGGCGTCTCCAGACTCTGTCACGTCTGTCACATGTGCTCAGTGAGAACCTGCTTTCATCTGTGAAGAGCACAGGGCGCCAGTGGCGAATTCGCCAATCTTGGTGTTCTCTGGCAAATGCCAAACATCCTGCACGGTGTTGGGCTGTAAGCACAACCCCTACCTGCGGCGTCGAGCCCTCATACCACCCTCATGGTGTCTGTTTCTGATCGTTTGAGTAGACACATGCACATTTGTGGCTTGCTGGAGGTCATTTTGCAGGGCTCTGGCAGTGCTCCTCCTGTTCCTCCTTGCACAAAGGCGGAGGTAGCGGTCCTGCTGCTGGGTTGTTGCCCTCCTACGGCCTCCTCCACGTCTCCTGATGTACTGGCTTGTCTCCTGGTAGCGCCTCCATGCTCTGGACACTACGCTGACAGACACAGCAAACCTTCTTGCCACAGCTCGCATTGATGTGCCATCCTGGATGAGCTGCACTACCTGAGCCACTTGTGTGGGTTGTAGGGAGGTCATACAGGCACGTGGAGGCCACACACACTACTGAGCCTCATTTTTACTTGTTTTAAGGACATTACATCAAAGTTGGATCAGCTTGTAGTGTGTTTTTCCACTTTAATTTTGAGTGTGACTCCAAATCCAGACCTCCATGGGTTAATAAATTTGATTTCCATTGATAATCTTTGTGTGATTTTGTTGTCAGCACATTCAACTATGTAAAGAACAAAGTATTTAATAAGAATATTTCATTCATTCAGATCTAGGATGTGTTATTTTAGTGTTCCCTTTATTTTTTTGAGCAGTGTATATATATATATATATATATATAGCTGAGGTTGTATTTGTGGCCCTGGACACTGTATTACCTCTTATATGGATGCAGTACAAAGCAGGGGGGAAAATAAGAATTTACTTACCGATAATTCTATTTCTCGGAGTCCGTAGTGGATGCTGGGGTTCCTGAAAGGACCATGGGGAATAGCGGCTCCGCAGGAGACAGGGCACAAAAAGTAAAGCTTTAGGATCAGGTGGTGTGCACTGGCTCCTCCCCCTATGACCCTCCTCCAAGCCAGTTAGATACTGTGCCCGGACGAGCGTACATAATAAGGAAGGATTTTGAATCCCGGGTAAGACTCATACCAGCCACACCAATCACACTGTACAACCTGTGATCTGAACCCAGTTAACAGTATGATAACAGCGGAGCCTCTGAAAAGATGGCTCACAACAATAATAACCCGATTTTTGTAACTATGTACAAGTATTGCAGATAATCCGCACTTGGGATGGGCGCCCAGCATCCACTACGGACTCCGAGAAATAGAATTATCGGTAAGTAAATTCTTATTTTCTCTATCGTCCTAGTGGATGCTGGGGTTCCTGAAAGGACCATGGGGATAATACCAAAGCTCCCAAACGGGCGGGAGAGTGCGGATGACTCTGCAGCACCGAATGAGAGAACTCCAGGTCCTCCTTAGCCAGGGTATCAAATTTGTAGGATTTTACAAACGTGTTTGCCCCTGACTAAATAACCGCTCGGCAAAGTTGTAAAAGCCGAGACCCCTCGGGCAGCCGCCCAAGATGAGCCCACCTTCCTTGTGGAATGGGCATTTACATATTTTGGCTGTGGCAGGCCTGCCACAGAATGTGCAAGCTGAATTGTATTACACATCCAACTAGCAATAGTCTGCTTAGAAGCAAAAGCACCCAGTTTGTTGGGTGCATACAGGATAACAGCAAGTCAGTTTTCCTGACTCCAGCCGTCCTGGAACATATTTTCAGGGCCCTGACAACATCTAGCAACTTGGAGTCCTCCAAGTCCCTAGTAGGTGCAAGGCACCACAATAAGCTGGTTCAGGTGAAACACTGACACCACCTTAGGGAGAGAACTGGGGACGAGTCCGCAGCTCTGCCCTGTCCGAATGGACAAACAGATATGGGCTTTTTTGAGAAAAAACCACCAATTTGACACTCGCCTGGTCCAGGCCAGGGCCAAGATCATGGTCACTTTTCATGTGAGATGCTTCAAATCCACAGATTTGACTGGTTTTAAACCAATGTGATTTGAGGAATCCCAGAACTACGTTGAGATCCCACAGTGCCACTGGAGGCACAAAAAAGGGGTTGTATATGCAATACTCCCTTGACAAAATTCTGGACTTCAGGAACTGAAGCCAATTCTTTCTGGAAGAAAATCGACAGGGCCGAAATTTGAACCTTAATGGACCCCAATTTGAGGCCCATAGACACTCCTGTTTTCAGGAAATGCAGGAAACGACCGAGTTGAAATTTCTTTGTGGGGCCTTCCTGGCCTCACACCACGCAACATATTTTCGCCACATGTGGTGATAATGTTGTGCGGTCACCTCCTTTCTGGCTTTGACCAGGGTAGGAATGACCTCTTCCGGAATGCCTTTTTCCCTTAGGATCCGGCGTTCCACCGCCATGCCGACAAACGCAGCTGCGGTAAGTCTTGGAACAGACATGGTACTTGCTGAAGCAAGTCCCTTCTTAGCGGCAGAGGCCATAAAACCTCTGTAAGCATCTCTTGAAGTTCCGGGTACCAAGTCCTTCTTGGCCAATCCGGAGCCATGAGTATAGTTCTTACTCCTCTACGTCTTATAATTCTCAGCACCTTAGGTATGAGAAGCAGAGGAGGGAACACATACACCGACTGGTACACCCACGGTGTTACCAGAACGTCCACAGCTATTGCCTGAGGGTCTCTTGACCTGGCGCAATACCTGTCCCGTTTTTTGTTCAGACGGGACGCCATCATGTCCACCTTTGGTATTTCCCAACGGTTTACAATCATGTGGAAAAAACTTCCCGATGAAGTTTCCACTCTCCCGGGTGGAGGTCGTGCCTGCTGAGGAAGTCTGCTTCCCAGTTTCCATTCCCGGGATGAAACACTGCTGACAGTGCTATCACATGATTTTCCGCCCAGCGAAAAGTCCTTGCAGTTTTTGCCATTGCCCTCCTGCTTCTTGTGTCGCCCTGTCTGTTTACGTGGGCGACTGCCGTGATGTTTTTCCCACTGGATCAATACCGGCTGACCTTGAAGCAGAGGTCTTGCTAAGCTTAGAGTATTATAAATTTACCCTTAGCTCCAGTATATTTATGTGGAGAAAAGTCTCCAGACTTGATCACACTCCCTGGAAATTTTTTCCTTGTGTGACTGCTCCCCAGCCTCTCGGGCTGGGCTCCGTGGTCACCAGCATCCAATCCTGAATGCCAAATCTGCGGCCCTCTAGAAGATGGGCACTCTATAACCACCACAGGAGAGACACCCTTGTCCTTGGATATAGGGTTATCCGCTGATGCATCTGAAGATGCGATCCGGACCATTTGTCCAGCAGATCCCACTGAAAAGTTCTTGCGTGAAATCTGCCGAATGGAATTGCTTCGTAGGAAGCCACCATTTTTACCAGGACCCTTGTGCAATGATGCACTGTTTTTAGGAGGTTCCTGACTAGCTCGGATAACTCCCTGGCTTTCTCTTCCGGGAGAAACACCTTTTTCTGGACTGTGTCCAGAATCATCCCTAGGCACAGCAGACGTGTCGTCGGGATCAGCTGCGATTTTGGAATATTTAGAATCCACCCGTGCTGTTGTAGCAGTATCCGAGATAGTGCTACTCCGACCTCCAACTGTTCCCTGGACTATGCCCTTATCAGGAGATCGTCCAAGTAAGGGATAATTAAGACGCCTTTTCTTCGAAGAAGAATCATCATTTCGGCCATTACCTTGGTAAAGACCCGGGGTGCCGTGGACAATCCAAACGGCAGCGTCTAAAACTGATAGTGACAGTTCTGCACCACGAACCTGAGGTACCCTTAGTGAGAAGGGCAAATTTGGGACATAGAGGTAAGCATCCCTGATGTCCCCGGACACTATATAGTCCCCTTCTTCCTGGTTCGTTATCACTGCTCTGAATAAGTCTCACCTAGCCTTCTGGCTTCAGTACCACAATATAGTGTGGAATAATACCCCTTTTCCTTGTAGTAGGAGGGGTAATTTAATTATCACCTGCTGGGAATACAGCTTGTGAATTTTTTCCCATACTGCCTCCTTGTCGGAGGGAGACCTTGGTAAAGCAGACTTCAGGAGCCTGCGAAGAGGAAACGTCTCTACATTCCAATCTGTACCCCTGGGATACTACTTGTAGGATCCAGGGGTCCTGTACGGTCTCAGCGCCATGCTGAGAACTTGTCAGAAGCGGTGGAGCGCTTCTGTTCCTGGGAATGGGCTGCCTGCTGCAGTCTTCTTCCCTTTCCTCTATCCCTGGGCAGATATGATCTTATAGGGACGAAAAGACTGAGGTTGAAAAGACGGTGTCTTTTTCTGCAGAGATGTGACTTAGGGTAAAAACGGTGGATTTTCCAGCAGTTGCCGTGGCCACCAGGTCCGATGGACCGACCCCAAAAAACTCCTCTTCCTTTATACGGCAATACACCTTTTTGCCGTTTGGAATCTGCATCACCTGACCACTGTCGTGTCCATAACATCTTCTGGCAGATATGGACATCGCATTTACTCTTGATGCCAGAGTGCAAATATCCCTCTGTGCATCTCGCATATATAGAAATGCATCCTTTAAATGCTCTATAGTCAATAAAATACTGTCCCTGTCAAGGGTATCAATATTTTTAGTCAGGGAATCCGACCAAGCCACCCCAGCTCTGCACATCCAGGCTGAGGCGATCGCTGGTCGCAGTATAACAGCAGTATGTGTGTATATACTTTTTATGATATTTTCCAGCCTCCTGTCCGCTGGTCCTTGAGGACGGCCCTATCTATAGACGGTACCGCCACTTGTTTTGATAAGCGTGTGAGCGCCTTATCCACCCTAAGGGGTGTTTCCCAACGCGCCCTAACTTCTGGCGGGAAAGGGTATACCGCCCATAATTTTCTATCGGGGGGAACCCACGCATCATCACACACTTTATTTAATTTATCTGATTCAGGAAAAACTACTGTAGTTTTTTCACATCCCACATAATACCCTCTTTTGTGGTACTTGTAGTATCAGAAATATGTAACACCTCCTTCATTGCCTTTAACGTGTGGCCCTAATAAGGAATACGTTTTCCATTCCGGTGTCGACTCCCTAGAGAGTGACATCACCATTACAGGCAATTGCTCCGCCTCCTCACCAACATCGTCCTCATACATGTCGACACACACGTACCGACACACAGCACACACACAGGGAATGCTCTGATAGAGGACAGGACCCACTAGCCCTTTGGAGAGACAGAGGGAGAGTTTGCCAGCACACACCAAAAACGCTATAATTATATAGGGACAACCTTATATAAGTGTTTTCCCTTATAGCATCTGTTTTATATATTTCTAATGCCAAATTAGTGCCCCCCCTCTCTGTTTTAACCCTGTTTCTGTAGTGCAGTGCAGGGGAGAGCCTGGGAGCCTTCCCTCCAGCCTTTCTGTGAGGGAAAATGGCGCTGTGTGCTGAGGAGATAGGCCCCGCCCCTTTTTCGGCGGCCTCGTCTCCCGCTTTTAACGGATTCTGGCAGGGGTTAAATATCTCCATATAGCCTCCGGAGGCTATATGTGAGGTATTTTTAGCCAAAATAGGTTTTCATTTGCCTCCCAGGGCGCCCCCCTCCCAGCGCCCTGCACCCTCAGTGACTGCCGTGTGAAGTGTGCTGAGAGGAAAATGGCGCACAGCTGCAGTGCTGTGCGCTACCTTTAGAAGACTGAGGAGTCTTCTGCCGCCGATTCTGGACCTCTTCTTACTTCAGCATCTGCAAGGGGGCCGGCGGCAAGGCTCCGGTGACCATCCAGGCTGTACCTGTGATCGTCCCTCTGGAGCTGATGTCCAGTAGCCAAGAAGCCAATCCATCCTGCACGCAGGTGAGTTCACTTCTTCTCCCCTAAGTCCCTCGTTGCAGTGATCCTGTTGCCAGCAGGACTCACTGTAAAATAAAAAACCTAAGCTAAACTTTTCTAAGCAGCTCTTTAGGAGAGCCACCTAGATTGCACCCTTCTCGGCCGGGCACAAAAATCTAACTGGCTTGGAGGAGGGTCATAGGGGGAGGAGCCAGTGCACACCACCTGATCCTAAAGCTTTACTTTTTGTGCCCTGTCTCCTGCGGAGCCGCTATTCCCCATGGTCCTTTCAGGAACCCCAGCATCCACTAGGACGATAGAGAAATTATGCTTTGTGCATGCAATTAATGACGACTGTATCTTTTACTGTACAACTTTTGTGGAACTAAAAGTCCCAGAATTTCCAGCCAGCCTCATGACAGCTGTTGTGCTTTAGGTTTCCTACCTGTTTAGATCAGAGGTTCCAAAACCTGGGCCTTTAAGGCACACTAACAGTACAGGTTTAGAAAACTTTTATGGGCTGTAACACACACTCCGGTTTTTCCCGGATGGCAAAAAGCCGGACAAACTTTGTCCGGCTTTTTGCCATCCGGGAGAAACCGGCAGTGTCTGTCACACAGGACGGCTTTTAGCCGTGTGTGATGCTGTGCGCATGCGCAGCATCATACACGGCTACAGTAAAAACCGTTGTGTGTGAAAGCTCCCCTTCACACACACGGTTTACTGGCTCCAAAGACGGCCCGGCGGCCGCCCGGCCGCCGGACCTTCCAGTGGTGAGACCCGGCTGCAACCCGGCAGCCGGGCCGGGGCCGTGCAGTGTGAAGGCACCCTAGCCCTCACACTGTTAACTACAATGCCGGCACGGGAAAAAGCCGTGTAGTGTGTTTCAGCCCTAAGGATATCCTTGGTTGAGCACAGAAGGTTAAATCAGATTAACGGATGTACTAATTAACCTACCTGTGCTCAATCATGGATATTCTTAAAACCTGGACTGTTAAGGTGCATTGAGGACTGAATTTGGGAACCTCTGGTGTAAATCCATCACTAATGGCATATAAATGCTACTTAACTACTTGTTGACGGATTCAGTATGATTTACCGCCGGCCAGGATCCCGACAGCTGGCAAATTAGAGGTATACCCTACCTGACTGCCTGCTGTATGTCTGTGTATATTATTAGCCTTGTGCTTAATATTAATTTAATCTGGGACACACCTATGAATTACACAGGTTCTGTGGCTGATTAAAACCTGGTGAAACATGGGCTTGCATTTAGCCAGCCACAGAACCTGTGTCATTCGGAATTGTCCCAGGTGGAAAGGATATTATAGCAAGCTAATGTATATACCTATACAGTATATCATTTTATTAAAAAGAATGACCGAGGTATACCAGCTAGGCTATATAAAAATTGTATTTTACTTTAATTTTAGCCCTAACTTGTATTTCCACCAGTTCGTCCTAAATGATGTCTGGGTAACATGCTCGCACCAAAAAAGGTGGATTTCTGCCAAATAAAATCCTAACCTTCCTTCCGTGCCGCCACGCTAACATAAAGCCCACATCTGAAGCCAGAAACACAGGGAGCGTCACCTTCCCTCCCGTTGTATGTCCCAAGGGGACACCTACACACACAGAAACCATTACACGTGTTAATCATGAACATGTGTGCCTGCAGCCGGCCAGGAGGAGAACATAGCTATGTCACGTGACCTGGCGACCACCCGCCGGGTGCTTCCATTGACTTACGATGTCCTGTGTAGCTCACATAGGACCCGGATCTTCCTGTGTGAATAAACTGCAGAATGAAATTCCAAGAGTCACGGTGAAATATGAAGCAAGATGTGGGAAAATCCTGAATCCCTTTACAGTAGCCTAGCTGTCACCAGAACATGGGGGCAGATGTATTAAGCCTGGAGAAGGAATAAAGCGGTGATAAGTGGAAGGTGATAACGCACCAACCAATCAGCTCCTAATTGTCATTTTTCAAACCCATAATGATTGGTTGGTGCGTTATCCCTTCTCCTGGCTTAATACATCTGCCCCGTAATCCAGAGCAGCGATGTTAAACTTTATTTAAGGCTACACTTACCTACTTTCCCGATATGTCATGGAAACCGCCATTGCCCATTTCTATGTATATACATCTCCTAGATTCTGTGTGCTACTTATACCCCGTTCACACTGCACCAAAAACCCGGTATCCACCTGATATTTTGCCGGGTGGTAGTGCAGTGTGAACGGGTCACTGCTGAATTCCCAGGTCGCCTGACCCGATAATTCAACCCAGGAATAAAGAAGGGTTATTTCCGGGTAATTACCGGGTCAAGCGCAGTGTGAACGGGTTACCCGGTTCGATGCGACCCGGCAACCGTTCACAGCATATGATGTCATCTCCAGCGCCGCCTCTGCCCCTGATGCCGCCTCTGGCCCCGCCCCCGGATGGCAACCCGACTCGGCCAATTGCCAGGTCGGGAAGCCACCCCATTCACATTGCACAGGTTCAATGCCGGGTCACACCCGAGAAGGACCCATATCCAATTCCTGGGTGTGACGCGGCAATGAGAGAACGGGGTATTAACCAGTGGTGTTGGATTTTTGATTTATAGCAGGTACAGCCGTACTCACTGTTACATGTACACTGGTGGTGGAGCATACCGGAGTTTCAAACAGGCCACCAGGTGGTGAGTGTACAGACTGGCACCTAATTATTAAACATTCAACTCCAAATACTGGGTCAATTCAATATTGCTCTGCTCCGGGGATGGCTGCTCCGAAAAGCATCCATCGCTGCAATACTTACCACTGCAGATTTTTGCCCTAATTAGTAGTTTAGGAATTGTGCACTGCCATGGCCGACTTGGCAGTGTTCCTGTGCATGCGTGATCTGAGGTCACACATGCGTGCAGCCGCAGGGGATGCAGGGAGAGAGAGGGCTGGGGATCACTCTGCACAACCCGGACCTTCTTCCCATAGCAAGGAGTGGGGCAGGTTCCCGCAGGCAAACGCTGACTAATGCACGGCCCCATCCGGCCCCTAATTATGAATGGGCCCCTTTCTATGTGTGCCAGAGGCCCAGCGGCTACTATGAACAGGCCCCTGGATGCACAAGAATGTGGCCTTATCGCTGCCATCCTGCATCTCATCGGGCAACTGCCCTGCAAAATTTGTATAGGTTACACAAGCTTTACGATCACTGGGGGTCATACCAGTTTGTCGCATGCACCAGCGCCGCAGTGTGCTGGTGCATGGCAGCCGTCGTTGCCTAGCGATCGCCTCTGAGGCAGAGGCGGTCGCTGGGCGGGAGGGGGCCCGATGACGGCGTTAAGCCGCCATTTAGGGGGAGCGGTCTGGCCAACGCAGGCGTGGCTGGACCGTTGGGGGTGGGTGGGCTGCGCTTGTCGGGAGCTACTCTTGAAGTGCAAAGGCATCGCCGCTGTGCGATGCCTTTGCACTTCTGTGGGGGGGGGGGCGCACTGACATGCGGGGCGGGATAGCCCATGCTGGGCGTCCCCCCACATGTCAGTGTGAATGATCGTAGCTGTGCTAAATTTAGCACAGCTACGATCAACTCGGAATGACCCCCATTGATTCTTCTTAAATGGACCCATAAGTTAGGTATGATATCCCTTTAATAGATATAAATAACATAAAAGGAGGATACACTCCTCATCGACTTGCTTACCCCCCCACCAGGACCGAGTCAAGAGACATTAAACACCATTCTATATGTGGATTTCTGCATTTGATGTGGATTAAGACAAGTGCATGCGGCTTCTGAGCAATAATAAACACGCCTCACACAGCTTTAAGAGTTTAATTTTAAGAAATGCAATTTGGGCAAGTTACACTCCCCGGGGGTTATAATCCTAATCAAATACCTTTTAAGAGTCTTACTTCTTAAACTATTTTGGGGGGTTTATCGCATCTGCAGCACGAGGCCTCATTTTCATATCCGAACAGATGGGCTGAATTGTCATTAACACAATCCGACATCTCTAAAACTGAAATATGGGCACAGAAATGCACCCAATGAATTATATCAATGTTATCGCAATGAATACTAAAATACCTAATAATGACTTGTAAAACGCATAGGCCCTTATTTCAAACCATGTACGTTTTATTGGTATAATTCTACCATTCAAAATGCGGCCTGGTTTTAATGCCTGGATGTAATATATTCCGAGTCGTGTGATGATATCATTGGATGGAGCCAAGTATGTGGAGAATTATAAGGAACCGGAGGTAAGGTGAGTATAATGAGGTTTAATGCAGTCAGCAGGCTCGGAGCCAAGGTGTCGTTCTCTTATAACACTGAACATTATAATAAAGATCTACTTTATGTGCTGGAATAAGTATTGGAATAGATCTCTACATATATATTTATAGACCCTATCTGGCAGTTTCTCTGCCTGTATTTATGTTGGGTATTTACATTTTAAAAACAGTGATATTTCTGGCAATCTCCACTTTTATTACAGCAGAAAATAGCTAATTTGAATACAGGCATTTACACTCATCCATCAAAATTAACTCTCAGCTGCTCCGCGGAATGTTTCGGCAAAGTTTGTTTACTAGCTCTTTCTGACAGTTCCACTAGTTTGTTCGGAGGTGAGTTTTATAGGCCGCCGATCTGTAGGGCATAGAATCAGGGAGATTACAGTAGGGTGTGCTGCGCAAAGCGCATCGCTACGCCGAGGGGGCGTGTTAAACTCTGCCCAAAGGGCATGTCTAGTTCCACAAAAGGGCATGTCTATACTTAAATGCTTGTTGTTTGTGAGAGATTTCTGTGTAACATTAGTAGCAATATATTTTGGGAAGTTTTGCAAGTATCCAAAAATATTCTGGTAGATTAATTGGCTCACAAGAAAATGAACCCTAGCGTGAATGTGTGTGCGTGTACATTGTACACTGGGGCAGCGACTGATGTGATTGGGCAATATTCTCTGCAAAGCGCTGTGGAATAGGTGTGCGCTATATAAATAACTGGTAATAAACAAATACTGATACTAACATTGCTGTTTGCAGTATATATTCGCTGTGATATTTTTTTTTCTCACTCAGCACAATAAACATGATACATGTGATGACTATGCAGTAAATTCCAAATGCAATTTGACCTTGTGTCGATTCATCCCTAAACATATAAGTATATTATGATTTTGGTGTATTAAATGTTATTTTATTGTGAACACTGAACGCCTGCATCTTGTAGGCACTACCTATATTTATTGGATGTGCAGCTTTCCAAACCATTACAGCATTAACCAAATCATTACAGACACCAGATACTCTACTTAAACAAATGTGTTTAACTACAGAAAGATTACGAACAACAATTCTTACCCTAACAATTCACAAGCAGCAGCAGCACGCTATGGATGAGTGCACACCAGCACAGATAAGAAGATCCTGTGTGTGATCATGTGCTGCTGTCTCTCGCTCCTGTCAGGGGTTCCCACAAGGGGAGGTAATGAGAGTCCTCAGCAGTGACTCCTGAGCAGCTACAGCAAATTACTGTTCTTGCAAAGCAATTCCTTAGTGTCACTCCTGGCAGAATCTGAAGAATCCGGGAGAATTGACCTACAAAGCAGGGCAACAGGAGATTTATGACTGAAACAGGAGCCTCCCGCAGGATGCAGGAGGGTAGGCAACTATGGAGTAGGGAGTGCAAATAAGGGGCTTTCTTTTAGTAGATAATAATGTAATGTCAGTGTCACCCGTATACAGGGGGTCATTCCGAGTTGTTCGCTCGGTAAAAATCTTCGCATTGCAGCGATTTTCCGCTTAATGCGCATGCGCAATGTCCGCACTGCGACTGCGCCAAGTAAATTTGCTATGCAGTTAGGATTTTTACTCACGGCTTTTTCTTCGTTCTGGCGATCGTAATGTGATTGACAGGAAATGGGTGTTACTGGGCAGAAACAGGCCGTTTTATGGGCGTGTGGGAAACAACGCTACCGTTTCCGGAAAAAACGCAGGAGTGGCCGAAGAAACGGGGGAGTGTCTGGGCGAACGCTGGGTGTGTTTGTGACGTCAAACCAGGAACGACAAGCACTGAACTGATCGCAGAAGCCGAGTAAGTCTGGAGCTACTCAGAAACTGCTACGAGGTGTGTAATCGCAATATTGCGAATACATCGTTCGCAATTTTAAGATGCTAAGATTCACTCCCAGTAGGCGGCGGTTTAGCATGAGCAAATCTGCTAAAATCCGCTTGCGAGCGAACAACTCGGAATGACCCCCACAGGGATATTGCTGGCTCCTAATGATTTGTAATTGATAGGCAGTATTCACATGACTGTCTGTTCTGTCAACGAGAAAATGAAGTAGGGAAGGCAAAAGTAAATTTTGGAGGATAGGAAAGGCAGAACTTCAGCTAAGAACACTAAAATAAGAAAGAGAACAATACGCAAAGGGAGTAATTTAGTTTGTGGCAGAACACAACATCACTGTTTTTTCTCCATACAGTCCGTAGATGTGCGCAGGAAAACTTGCAATGGGCAAATATATGTGCAGAAGGATGCTAGACAGCACATCGCATCTAAGATATTACACCTACTGTAGAGAGTACACAGGACGGAGCGGTGGGGAACCGGAAGCTGTCTGTTGTATTGTGTCATTTATAGTGTACTGTTTTATATGTGTACTGCATTTACTGTGGGTAACTGTATATTTATGTTATTGGTTATAGGATTGCAAAGTTGTTTCATAGGTAAAAGATATTGGGCATAATTCAAGGTTGATTGCAAAACAACATTTTCCTCTAATGGGCAAAACCATGTGCACTGCAGGTGGGGTAGATGTAACATGTGCAGAGAGAGTTAGATTTGGGTGGGTTATTTTGTTTCTGTGCAGGGTAAATACTGGCTGCTTTATGTTTACAATGCAAATTAGATTTCAGTTTGAACACACCCCACCCAAATTTATTCTCTCTGCACATGTTACATCTGCAGTGCAACATAGATTTGCCCAAAGGAAAGTGTGTGGTTTAAACAGTGCAAAGGAAAATGTGCAAGTAACCAGTGAGATATCCTAGGAATAGTACAGACATAGCCAGTGTATAATAACATCTTGTTATGTGTTCCTATTTCTGGAGATGTGGCGCAGTATACGGATCGCACATTGTGCATGGCTATTAGTAGTAATTATGAATATTAATTATTGATAGGTCGGCCCATCCTGTAATACCACAGACCTGTTATAGTGCTCTGGAGAGAGCCAGATTATACATGTTCTACTAATGGCCCAATCACTATATACTGATCTATTGTAACGTAAGCGATGTGTATATACTAGCTTAGTACCTATGTAGCGGCACACAGGATAAGCTGATGTGTATCGCAACCTCTTTAGTCTCATTTAATAAGACCGATCACCAGGTATATATTCTTATGTTCTGCACAAAAGTGCATACAAATACAGTAATTACTGCGGTGCTTTGTAATGGAGAGGAATATAATATTATACTCTGTATAGATGTATATTATACTCTGTGGGTGGTATTCAATTCTTTTCACCCCCTTCCACACCCGTTCTGTTTCTGCTGATGGGCGTGGTATAATCATTTCAGCTCGCTACCCCTGCGGTAGCGAAGGCACCCAACCCGTTACGCAGCTAAACCTGATTACTATAGGCGCGATATGTGCTTTAACGGGGATCACTTTAGAAAGGAGATTGGGCGTGATAAATCATTTGAATACCTCCCTGTGTGTGTGTGTGTGTGTGTATGCATCTAGGGCCTAATTCAGACTTGATCGTAGATGAGATAAATTTAGCACAGCTACGATCAGTCACACAGACATACGGGGGGGGGGGGGGGGGGGGACGACGCCCAGCACAGGGCTAGTCCGCCCCGCATGTCAGTGCTGCCCCCCCCCCCCGCACAGGTACAAAAGTATCGCACAGCGGCAATGGTTTTGTACCTGAGGAACAGGGAGCTACACGTCACTCTACGGTTCGCAGCGGCTGCATGTGATGTCACGCAGCCGCCGCGGCACGCCCCCCGCCCGGACCATGCCCCCAAAATGGCGGGCCAACGCCGCCAGCACGCCCCCTTCCGCCCAGCGACCGCCTCTGCCTGATTGATCGCTGGACTGAGATGGCCTTCGGTTGTCTGGCATGCGCAGTTCAGACCCGATCGGCTGCTGTGCGAAAACACACAGCAACGATCAGGTCTGAATTATCCCCATATATAATTAGTTACCAGCCCATCAAAATTATGGAACAATCTAACAGTAATGTCAGCACCAGCGGCTGTGTACGGGCGGACGGAGCAACAATTTAATTTCTCTGTCGTGCGCCATCTAGCGCCTGCCGGCGCGCAAACCACTTGTATTCCACCCATAGTGGTGAGGAGCAGCATTAGCCTTTCTCCGTCTACTTTATCTCTCTCAGAGGCTTAGTACATAGAACCCATAATCTCCTTCCAAACGGTGATAAATCTTACCATGGTATAGTATTGGTTAGCGTGTTATTATGGGAATACATATTAGAAAAGGAGATATATATATATATACACACAGTGTATGTATATGTGTGTGTGTGCGTGTGTGTGTGTGTGTGTGTGTGTGTGTGTGTGTGTGTATATATATATATATATATATATATATAATACACTGCTCAAAAAAATAAAGGGAACACTAAAATAACACATCCTAGATCTGAATGAATGAAATATTCTTATTAAATACTTTGTTCTTTACATAGTTGAATGTGCTGACAACAAAATCACACAAAAATTATCAATGGAAATCAAATTTATTAACCCATGGAGGTCTGGATTTGGAGTCACCCTCAAAATTAAAGTGGAAAAACAAACTAGAGGCTGATCCAACTTTGATGTAATGTCCTTAAAACAAGTCAAAACGAGGCTCAGTAGTGTGTGTGGCCTCCTCGTGCCTGTATGACCTCCCTACAACGCCTGGGCATGCTCCTGATGAGGTGGCAGATGGTCTCCTGATGGATCTCCTCCCAGACCTGAACTAAAGCATCCGCCAACTCCTGGACAGTCTGTGGTGCAACGTGGCGTTGGTGGATGGAGCGAGACATGATGTCCCAGATGTGCTCAATTGGATTCAGGTCTGGGGAACGGGCGGGCCAGTCCATAGCATCAATGCC
Source organism: Pseudophryne corroboree (assembly GCF_028390025.1). Lineage (NCBI taxonomy): Eukaryota > Metazoa > Chordata > Amphibia > Anura > Myobatrachidae > Pseudophryne > Pseudophryne corroboree. The sequence continues at coordinate 362,099,979 of NC_086454.1, read as the reverse complement.
TTCGTCTTGCAGGAACTGCTGACACACTCCAGCCACATGAGGTCTAGCATTGTCTTGCATTAGGAGGAACCCAGGGCCAACCGCACCAGCATATGGTCTCACAAGGGGTCTGAGGATCTCATCTCGGTACCTAATGGCAGTCAGGCTACCTCTGGCGAGCACATGGAGGGCTGTGCGGCCCCCCAAAGAAATGCCACCCCACACCATTACTGACCAACTGCCAAACCGGTCATGCTGGAGGATGTTGCAGGCAGCAGAACGTTCTCCTTGGCGTCTCCAGACTCTGTCACGTCTGTCACATGTGCTCAGTGAGAACCTGCTTTCATCTGTGAAGAGCACAGGGCGCCGGTGGCGAATTTGCCAATCTTGGTGTTCGCTGGCAAATGCCAAACGTCCTGCACGGTGTTGGGCTGTTAGCACAACCCCCACCTGTGGACGTCGGGCCCTCATACCACCATCATGGAGTCTGTTTCTGATCATTTGATTAGACACATGCACATTTGTGGCTTGCTGGAGGTCATTTTGCAGGGCTCTGGCAGTGCTCCTCCTGTTCCTCTTGCACAAAGGCGGAGGTAGCGGTCCTGCTGCTGGGTTGTTGCCCTCCTACGGCCTCCTCCACGTCTCCTGATGTACTGGCCTGTCTCCTGGTAGCGCCTCCATGCTCTGGACACTACTCTGACAGACACAGCAAACCTTCTTGCCACAGCTCGCATTGATGTGCCATCCTGGATGAGCTGCACTACCTGAGCCACTTGTGTGGGTTGTAGACTCAGTCTCATGCTACCACTAGAGTGAAAGCACCGCCAGCTTTCAAAAGTGACCAAAACATCAGCCAGAAAGCATAGGAGCTGAGAAGTGGTCTGTGGTCACCACCTGCAGAACAACTCCTTTATTGGGGGTGTCTTGCTAATCGCCTATAATTTCCACCTGTTGCCTATTCCATTTGCACAACAGCATGTGAAATTGATTGTCAATCAGTGTTGCTTCCTAAGTGGACAGTTTGATTTCACAGAAGTGTGATTGACTTGGAGTTACATTGTGCTGTTTAAGTGTTCCCTTTTTTTTTTTGAGCAGTGTGTGTGTGTGTGTGTGTGTGTGTGTGTGTGTGTGTGTGTGTATGTATGTATGTATGTATATATATATATATATATATATATATATAACTACAGAGGTGCGGCACTCCCGGACGGATTTAGAATAAAGCTCACAGACGCAGTTTAGCGGTAGTTCAACGTTTCAATCCTCAGCGGGTTGGACAGTAAGTCTATTGAGTGCCATTACACGTTCTTTAGTAGCTAGGAGATCTACAATCCGATAAGCCCTATGGACAAATTTATCAATTAAACAACCTATTTGGGTCGATGCAGTCTCGGTGTCGCTGTTAATTCTACGTATGCGAACCATTTGGGAGAATGGCAGACTCTTTATAAGACTTAGAGCAGGGGTGTCAAACACAAGGCCCGCGGGCCAAATCCGGCCCGCCAGACCTCGTCTGATGGCCCGCGGACTCACATTTCAAACATGGGTGGGTCCGTGGGACGCGCTTCGCTGCAGCCAATCCCTAGCCTGCCAGATTGATTGATGGCTCTGTGGCCCGGCTGCAAACTTTAAAAATAGGAGGTGGAGCCTTGCCAGTGCGGACTTGATGGCGCAGCTCTCCTCGATTTGGTGAGTTGTGCTTCGGACAGTGGATAACCTGCGGCTGGAGGAGGGTGTTGGGGTCTGAGAGCTGCCAGTGTTCCGCAGCCGGGGATCGGGGCTGGGTACTCCGTGATCCCGCGGCCAGCTCCGGGTGGTGATGCTGCTTTAGCTCTGAGCTGTTACAATCAGCGGTGACAGGGGGGCTGACTGTTCCCGCGGTGGGGGCTGGTTCAGGTCCCCGAGCTTCCGGCATTACAATGAGTCACTCTGACTCATTTAATGCCGCCACCAACGCTGCGCCTGTCTGCCCACCACCAGTGCCCCGGAGCCCTGTGCATTAAGACAGTCACTGCACAGTCAGTGACTCGGGTCCCGACTCCCGGCCGGAGGGGGAGAAGGAGATGCTCTGCTTTCAGCTCCTCCACCATAGACTCAAATGCTGCATGTGCCCGACTTGTTTAACTATTCCAAGTCCCTCTCTCTATTGCTGTTCACACGGACACCTGGCTGTTACACCCCGGTCCTGATTGTCACCAGCGCCAAAAGTTCATGGGAGGGATGCATAGAGTCACTGGCAGCCATCTCCATGCACAGTGACAGCCCCTGATTGTAAGCACTACTGATGCCAGGCAGGAAAATGCAATACTATTGTTGTACAAGTGGAAAGTGCTGCTCCTCCTCTCTCTCGCTCCTCTGCCCCCCCTCTCTCTTCATGTATCCCCCTCTATGCATCTCCTTCCTCTCTGTCTCTCCTCCTTTCTCGCTCTCTGTCTGTCTCCCCCCTTTCTCTCTCCGTCTCTCCCCCCTCTCTATCCCTATCTCCTCACTATCCATTTCCCCTCTCTGTCTCCCCCTCTCTGTCTCCCCCTCTCTCTGCTCCTCTCTCCGTCTCTCCCCCCTCTGCGTCTCCCCCCTCGCGCTCTCTCTCTGCGTCTCCCCCTTTCAGAGCTAGTTATTACTTACATTATTACAAAAAACAGTAATAATTGAATGCAGTGACATTAATTTATGATAATAAAGAGTGGACACATAGACCTACAGATACAACCGGCCCTTTGATGGGGACCAAACTGCTGATGCGGCCCCCGATGAATTTGAGTTTGACACCCCTGACTTAGAGGATGGCAACTATTAAAATATAATAACGTGTTACGGTCAGTTTCTTTTGAGAATAGAGTAGTGATAATTTCACCCTCATTTTTACAAATTTGTCTATACGCGTTGACGTCATGTTGCTGTGACAGTCTCTGGACCGGGACTCCAGCGCCGAAGGCCCCAGCCAATCTGAACCAATCCATGTTTATAAGGTATGTGAATTCGTTATGTGTTGCTTCCCTGACGACAATCCCGTTGAGGATTGAAACGTTGAACTACCGCTAAACTGCGTCTGTGAGCTTTATTCTAAAGCCGTCCGTGAGTGCCGCACCTCTGTACTCTTTATGTGCTGCTTCTGTGAGAGCACCGGGACCAGCTATCTGCATCTTGGAGTGCCGGGTATCGTGCTTATATATATATATATATATATATATATATATATATATATAATGTTCAAGCTGTGGAATATCAGTGTATAGAATAAAAGCCTGTGCTCTATCTAAAGGCCCATACACATTAGACGATGTCGCTCTGTGGGCGACATCATCTAACGTTTCCCCCTACCGGGCCGGCCGGTCGGCGGCCGCCTGTACGCACTGAGCGATATGACCGCTCATATCGCTCAGTGACGTCAGGCCCCCGCCAGCCCTGCATGAAGGTCGTGGACGACAGTCCACATCCTTCATGCATGCCCTACCGACAGCGACGATCGTTGCCGACCCGCGGGGCCGCGCATCGGTCGTCGCTGGCGGCATACACACTTGACGATAAAATGAGCGACGTCACTCAAGGAGGGGGAAAATGAGCGACGTCGCTCATTTTATCGTTAAGTATGTATGGACCTTTAGGATCTGGATTTATAGTTCCAACCAAGGCTCAAATGTAATTGTTCTTTTTAGGTTCCTTTTCCGCATTTCTGCTGGACATCAATAATTTGCTGCAATTCCAGTGACTTTCAGATGCAGATTTCAATGTGAGCCTCCGACTGCAATTGAATTGTAACGTGGAGATAAGAATTGGAAGGTGACTATGACGGAAGGTTACACCATGAATCTGCAGAATGACACCGGGCTGGAAGTGAGACACCGCGCCGCATTGCTCAAGGCTGAATTTAAAGGTAACCAGATTATATTATATTTTTAATGATATATTACCTTTAAACTGTATCATCTGTAATACTGCGGCCCTGGGGTGGGTTACCGACGCGGGTCAGATTTCCACAATTAATAATGTCAAATATATATTGTAATTTATTATTATTGAGTGTGCTCCAGGCTGTCTGAAAACACAGATTAACTTGAAGGATAAAAATGATTTATGGGAAAAATCTTAACTTTTCAGCCGGCTGCATTTTCCCACATCAAATACTGTTTAATCAGCGACCTGTTCCTATTGCTTGTGTCATGTCCATCACGTAGAATGAATTCCTTCCAGTATTGCAGATGTCTCGCTACCCGGTGTCTCACTTCATTCAGCAATCCGGGGATTTATTGCTAACCTTAAATGTAATTGCTAATCAATTCACAGAATTCCAAATATATTTTACATATCCGCATTGTGTTAAAAGGAAAAGAATCCGTATTAACGAGCAGAATTCCCGTATCGTATGTTTATATTATATCTATGTTACTTATGTGGGCGGCAGGGCATCCGGTGCTGGCCACGCCCCCAAACATAATACACCATGGCATCTCAATAAGGAATAGGCACCAGGGGGATTAGGGTTAGGCACGGGGGGAGGGGGGGGGGGGGTTAGCTCTAGCCAACACCCCCAAGGGTTGGTTGTAGCCAACACCCCTGGAGGGTTAGCCATAGCCACACACCCTTGGGTGTTAGGGTAGGAGATGGGGACGTACAAATACTTACCCTCTCAGATGTCGGGATCATCAGTTTTGGGATGTCGCTGTCGGCCGTGACCGTCGGCATTGCGAGCACTGGGACTTCCTATGCATTATAATGAAGCATTGAGTGTTACTTACAGTGGACAGTGGCGTAGACAGACTTTGGATTGAGGCGGTAACAGAGGGTAAACAATTGGCCCCACTCTCTCTTTGGTTCCTGGTGACTCTCCCTTTCTCCGCCAGTGCGGGGCCTTTTATATCCTCCCTTTCTGCGCCAGCGGGAGTTCTCTCCTTGTGCGCAGGCTGCTTAGGCCTCATAGGAGACGTACCCCCACTTTTCCTATTACCCCCTCACATCAGCTCCCAGGCATCACACAGTAGATGCAGTTTCTCCCCTCCACCAGTAGCAGGTGACATGTTGGTGGTGACCGCCTGCGGCCATCTTGCTGTAGCCTGGCTGTGCTGCCGAATGGTCTCTCTCTGGTAGCAATGAGAAGGTGCAACATAGGGCAAAATTTTTGTTTTGGGGTAGCATTCGCTCCACCTCCCCCCACACTGGCTCCGCCACTGACAGCGGGACAACCCCAATCTCCCATAACTCATTACTTTGAGCAATGGATGAGCATAAAGTGAGCAGTGTTGGGGTGCAGACGGTGAGTTAGGAGTCTGGTCTCCCCTGCTGCCGGTATTGCGCTGCCTCCGGGGAGGACCGGCCCGGACCATCTGTACGCAGCGTAATGGACAGTCCGGGGCTCTGCCAGCTTCTGTCTTTATGTTTCTCTCTGTAATTCTTCTTATTTGTACATTAAGGGAAATAGCACATGATAATAATAGTTTTTTGTTGCCATCTGGTAGAATAATTCACAGCTGCAGCATTAAATAACCTTGTTACAGTTTGCAGCAAAAAGATATTGATGTATATTTAACAGTGTTTCTTAGTCTGGCATCAGAATACGGATTGTTTGCTGGAGATCTATGTCTCTGTTGTAGTAACTGTTTGACTGGTGTCGTCCTAAGCGCGAGCAGCGTTCCAGCTGGTAGTCACCCGTGACCGCTGTGTGGGTGTATTCATTTCCCTCTTTCATTGTTCTTAAGGTGCATTTGTCTAGGGTTACAGCCAGGGGGGAACGCTGCATTGCTGCGCAGTCCTGCGGGACCGTATGATATTATATGCATGCGAGTTGAAGCCCGTACATAATAAGAATTTACTCACCGGTAATTCTATTTCTCGTAGTCCGTAGTGGATGCTGGGAACTCCGTAAGGACCATGGGGAATAGCGGGCTCCGAAGGAGGCTGGGCACTCTAGAAAGATTTATGACTACCTGGTGTGCACTGGCTCCTCCCCCTATGACCCTCCTCCAAGCCTCAGTTAGGTACTGTGCCCGGACGAGCGTACACAATAAGGAAGGATTTTGAATCCCGGGTAAGACTCATACCAGCCACACCAATCACACCGTACAACTCGTGATACTATATCCAGTTTTACAGTATGAAATATAACTGAGCCTCTCAACAGATGGCTCAACAATAACCCTTTAGTTAGCAATAACTATGTACAAGTATTGCAGACAATCCGCACTTGGGATGGGCGCCCAGCATCCACTACGGACTACGAGAAATAGAATTGCCGGTGAGTAAATTCTTATTTTCTCTGACGTCCTAGTGGATGCTGGGAACTCCGAAAGGACCATGGGGATTATACCAAAGCTCCCAAACGGGCGGGAGAGTGCGGATGACTCTGCAGCACCGAATGAGAGAACTCCAGGTCCTCCTCAGCCAGGGTATCAAATTTGTAGAATTTTGCAAACGTGTTTGCCCCTGACCAAGTAGCTGCTCGGCAAAGTTGTAAAGCCGAGACCCCTCGGGCAGCCGCCCAAGATGAGCCCACCTTCCTTGTGGAGTGGGCATTCACAGATTTTGGCTGTGGCAGGCCTGCCACAGAATGTGCAAGCTGAATTGTACTACAAATCCAGCGAGCAATAGACTGCTTAGAAGCAGGAGCACCCAGCTTGTTGGGTGCATACAGGATAAACAGCGAGTCAGATTTTCTGACTCCAGCCGTCCTGGAAACATATATTTTCAGGGCCCTGACAACGTCTAGCAACTTGGAGTCCTCCAAATCCTTAGTAGCCGCAGGCACCACAATAGGCTGGTTCAGGTGAAACGCTGACACCATCTTAGGGAGAAATTGGGGACGAGTCCTCAATTCTGCTCTATCCATATGGAAAATCAGATAAGGGCTTTTACATGATAAAGCCGCCAATTCTGACACTCGCCTGGCTGAAGCCAAGGCCAATAACATGACCACTTTCCACGTGAGATATTTCAGATCCACGGTTTTTAGTGGCTCAAACCAATGTGATTTTAAGAAGCTCAACATCACGTTGAGATCCCAAGGTGCCACAGGAGGCACAAATGGGGGCTGAATATGCAGCACTCCTTTCACAAATGTCTGAACTTCAGGTACTGAAGCTAGTTCTTTTTGAAAGAAAATCGACAGAGCCGAGATCTGTACTTTAATGGAGCCCAGTTTTAGGCCCATATTCACTCCTGCTTGCAGGAAATGCAGAAATCGACCTAGTTGAAATTCCTCTGTTGGGGCCTTTTTGGCCTCGCACCATGCAACATATTTCCGCCATATGCGGTGATAATGCTTTGCCGTAACATCTTTCCTGGCCTTAATAAGCGTAGGAATGACTTCTTCCGGAATACCCTTTTCCTTTAGGATCCGGTGTTCAACCGCCATGCCGTCAAACGCAGCCGCGGTAAGTCTTGGAACAGACAGGGCCCCTGCTGTAGCAGGTCCTGTCTGAGCGGTAGAGGCCACAGGTCCTCTGAGAGCATCTCTTGAAGTTCCGGGTACCACGCTCGTCTTGGCCAATCCGGAACCACGAGAATGGTGTTTACTCCTCTCTTTCTTATTATTCTCAATACCTTTGGTATGAGAGGCAGAGGAGGGAACACATAAACCAACTGGTACACCCACGGTGTCACTAGAGCATCCACCGCTACCGCCTGAGGGTCCCTTGACCTGGCGCAATATCTTTTTAACTTTTTGTTGAGGCGGGACGCCATCATGTCCACCTGTGGTTTTTCCCAACGGTTTACCAGCATCTGGAAGACTTCTGGATGAAGTCCCCACTCTCCCGGGTGGAGGTCGTGTCTGCTGAGGAAGTCCTCTTCCTAGTTGTCCACTCCCGGAATGAACACTGCTGACAGTGCTAGTACATGATTCTCCGCCCATCGGAGAATTCTTGTGGCTTCTGCCATCGCCATCCTGCTTCTTGTGCCGCCCTGTCGATTTACATGGGCGACTGCCGTGATGTTGTCTGACTGGATCAGCACCGGCTGGTGTAGAAGCAGGGATTTTGCTTGACTTAGGGCATTGTAGATGGCCCTTAGTTCCAGAATATTTATGTGAAGGGAAGTCTCCTGACTCGACCATAGTCCTTGGAAGTTTCTTCCCTGTGTGACTGCCCCCCAGCCTCGAAGGCTGGCATCCGTGGTCACCAGGACCCAGTCCTGTATGCCGAACCTGCGGCCCTCTAGAAAATGGGCACTCTGCAGCCACCACAGTAGAGACACCCTGGTTCTTGGAGACAGGGTTATCAAGCAATGCATCTGAAGATGCGATCCGGACCACTGGTCCAACAGGTCCCACTGAAAGATTCTGGCATGGAACCTGCCGAAGGGAATTGCTTCGTAAGAAGCCACCATCTTTCCCAGGACCCGCGTGCAGCGATGCACTGATACCTGTTTTGGTTTCAGGAGGTCTCTGACTAGAGATGACAACTCCCTGGCTTTCTCCTCCGGGAGAAACACTTTTTTCTGGACTGTATCCAGAATCATACCCAGGAACAGTAGCCGTGTTGTCGGAACCAGCTGTGACTTCGGGATATTCAGAATCCAGCCGTGCTGGTGTAGCACCTCCTGAGATAGTGCTACTCCCACCAACAACTGTTCCTTGGACCTCGCTTTTATTAGGAGATCGTCCAAGTACGGGATAATTAAAACTCCCTTTTTTCGAAGGAGTATCATCATTTCCGCCATCACCTTGGTAAATACCCTCGGTGCCGTGGACAGTCCAAACGGCAGCGTCTGGAATTGGTAATGGCAATCCTGTACCACAAATCTGAGGTACTCCTGGTGAGGATGGTAAATGGGGACATGCAAGTAAGCATCCTTGATGTCCAGGGATACCATGTAATCCCCCTCTTCCAGGCTCGCAATAACCGCCCTGAGCGATTCCATCTTGAACTTGAATTTTTTTATGTATGTGTTCAAGGATTTCAAATTTAAAATGGGTCTCACCGAACCGTCCGGTTTCGGTACCACAAATAGTGTGGAATAGTAACCCCGGCCTTGTTGAAGTAGGGATACCTTGATTATCACCTGCTGGGAATACAGCTTGTGAATTGCCGCTAGCACCGCCTCCCTGTCTGAGGGAGCAATCGGCAAGGCAGATTTTAGGAAACGGTGGGGTGGAGACGCCTCGAATTCCAGTTTGTACCCCTGAGATACTATTTGAAGGATCCAGGGATCCACCTGTGAGCGAGCCCACTGATCGCTGAAATTCTTGAGGCGGCCCCCCACCGTACCAGGCTCCGCCTGTGGAGCCCCACCGTCATGTGGCGGACTTGGCAGAAGAAGCGGGGGAGGACTTTTGCTCCTGGGAACCTGCTGTTTGTTGCAGCCTTTTTCCCCTACCTCTGCCTCTGGATAGAAAAGACCCGCCTTTTCCACACCTGTTTTTCTGGGTCCGAAAGGACTGAACCTGATAAAACGGCGCCTTCTTAGGCTGTGAGGGGACATGGGGTAAAAATGCTGACTTCCCAGACGTTGCTGTGGAAACTAGGTCCGAGAGACCATCCCCAAATAATTCCTCACCTTTATATGGCAACACTTCCATGTGCCTTTTAGAATCTGCATCTCCTGTCCATTGGCGAGTCCATAAGCCTCTCCTAGCAGAAATGGACAATGCACTTACTTTAGATGCCAGTCGGCAGATTTCCCTCTGTGCATCTCTCATATATAAGACTGAGTCTTTTATATGGTCTATGGTTAACAGGATCGTGTCTCTGTCTAATGTGTCAATATTTTCTGACAGTTTATCTGACCACGCAGCGGCAGCACTGCACATCCAAGCTGACGCAATAGCTGGCCTAAGTATAATGCCTGAGTGTGTATATACAGACTTCAGGATCGCCTCCTGCTTTCTATCAGCAGGTTCCTTGAGGGCGGCCGTATCCGGAGACGGTAGTGCCACCTTTTTAGACAAACGTGTGAGCGCTTTATCCACCCTAGGAGGTGTTTCCCAACGTGACCTATCCTCTGGCGGGAAAGGGAACGCCATTAGTACCTTCTTAGGAATTACCAATTTTTTATCAGGGAAAGCCCACGCTTCTTCACACACTTCATTTAATTCATCTGATGGGGGAAAAACTACAAGTAGTTTATTCTCCCCAAACATAATACCCTTTTTAGTGGTACCTGTATTTATATCAGAAATGTGTAACACCTCTTTCATTGCTTCAATCATGCAGTGAATGGCCTTAGTGGGCATCAGGTTAGACCCATCGTCGTCGACACTGGTGTCAGTATCAGTGTCGACATCTGGGTCTGCGGTCTGAGGTAGCGGGCGTTTTAGAGCCCCTGATGACCTGTGCGACGCCTGGGCAGGCACGAGCTGAGAAGCCGGCTGTCCCACATTTGGCATGTCGTCAAATTTCTTATGTAAGGAGTCTATACGTGCACTCATTTCTTTCCATAAGCTCAACCACTCAGGTGTCTGCCCCGCAGGGGGTGACATCCCTTCTAAAGGCATCTGCTCCGTCTCCACATCATTATCCTCATCAAACATGTCGACACAGCCGTACCGACACACCGCACACACACACAGGGAATGCTCTAACAGAGGACAGGACCCCACAAAGCCCTTTGGGGGGACAGAGTGAGAGTATGCCAGCACACACCAGAGCGCTATATAATGCAGGGACTAACTGAGTTATGTCCCCTATAGCTGCTTTTTTATATATAATTTATACAGCGCCTAAATTTAGTGCCCCCCCCCCCTCTCTTTTACCCTTTTCTGTAGTGTAGACTGCAGGGGAGAGCCAGGGAGCTTCCTTCCAGTGGATCTGTGAAGGAGAAATGGCGCCAGTGTGCTGCAGGGGATAGCTCCGCCCCTTTTCCGCAGCCTATTCTCCCGCTTTTTTCTGGATTCTGGCAGGGGTATTTTCCACATATATAGCCTCTAGGGCTATATATTGTGGTATTTTTGCCAGCCAAGGTGTTATAATTGCTTCTCAGGGCGCCCCCCCCCAGCGCCCTGCACCCTCAGTGACCGGAGTGTGAAGTGTGTGTGAGGAGCAATGGCGCACAGCTGCAGTGCTGTGCGCTACCTTGGAGAAGACTGATGTCTTCTGCCGCCGATTTTCCGGACCTCTTCTTGCTTCTGGCTCTGTAAGGGGGACGGCGGCGCGGCTCCGGGACCGAACAACAAGGACTGGGCCTGCGGTCGATCCCTCTGGAGCTAATGGTGTCCAGTAGCCTAAGAAGCCCAATCCGGCTGCAAGCAGGCGAGTTCGCTTCTTCTCCCCTTAGTCCCTCGCTGCAGTGAGCCTGTTGCCAGCAGGTCTCACTGAAAATAAAAAACCTAAAACTATACTTTCTTTCTAAGGGCTCAGGATAGCCCCTAGTGTGCATCCAACCTCGGCCGGGCACAAAATCTAACTGAGGCTTGGAGGAGGGTCATAGTGGGAGGAGCCAGTGCACACCAGGTAGTCATAAATCTTTCTAGAGTGCCCAGCCTCCTTCGGAGCCCGCTATTCCCCATGGTCCTTACGGAGTTCCCAGCATCCACTAGGACGTCAGAGAAAAGATAATAGCGGGGGCCGCAGTGCAGTAGCTATGGTGCATGGGTGTGAGAGGCAGAGCCACGGGCGTTTGCTCAGGTCTTGGTACAGGTGGGGGCAACACTTTGTGACTTTGACCTATCTGGGGACCTTTGCAGAAGCGGCATGTCGCTGCACAACTGCAGAGCGCACAGAGGGGCCATGCCACCTTCAGGACGTAGTTACGCCACTCTAGCAAATTCGCTCGTTTTTCTAGCCACCCCGCCCATTCCCCTCCTGTGAGGAGGAGAATGGAGGCAGCAGGAATCCACAGACTGAGAGTTATATAGTGGGAGGAGCAGGTTACCCAGCAGCACAGAGTATATCAGGAGATGAGTGATGTGTCAGTGAGGACAGGGCTGCATGTGACAGGGGCAGTGACATGATGTGAGGAGGGGAATGGAGGCAGCAGGAATCCACAGACTGAGAGTTATATAGTGGGAGGAGCAGGGTCCCAGCAGCACAGAGTATATCAGGAGATGAGTGATGTGTCAGTGAGGACAGGGCTGCATGTGACAGGGGCAGTGACATGATGTGAGGAGGGGAATGGAGGCAGCAGGAAGCCACAGACTGAGAGTTATATAGTGGGAGGAGCAGGGTCCCCAGCAGCACAGAGTATATCAGGAGATGAGTGATGTGTCAGTGAGGACAGGGCTGCATGTGACAGTGGCAGTGACATGATGTGAGGAGGGGAATGGAGGCAGCAGGAAGCCACAGACTTAGAGTTATATAGTGGGAGGAGCAGGGTCCCAGCAGCACAGAGTATATCAGGAGATGAGTGATGTGTCAGTGAGGACAGGGCTGCATGTGACAGGGGCAGTGACATGATGTGAGGAGGGGAATGGAGGCAGCAGGAAGCCACAGACTGAGAGTTATATAGTGGGAGGAGCAGGGTCCCCAGCAGCACAGAGTATATCAGGAGATGAGTGATGTGTCAGTGAGGACAGGGCTGCATGTGACAGGTGCAATAACATGATGTGAGTAGGGGAATGGAGGCAGCAGGAAGCCACAGACTGAGAGTTATATAGTGAGAGGAGCAGGGTCCCCAGCAGCACAGAGTATATCAGGAGATGAGTGATGTGTCAGTGAGGACAGGGCTGCATGTGACAGGGGCAGTGACATGATGTGAGGAGGGGAATGGAGGCAGCAGGAAGCCACAGACTGAATGTTATATAGTGGGAGGAGCAGGGTCCCCAGCAGCACAGAGTATATCAGGAGATGGGTGATGTGTCAGTGAGGACAGGGCTGCATGTGACAGGGGCAGTGACATGATGTGAGGAGGGGAATGGAGGCAGCAGGAAGCCACAGACTGAGAGTTATGTAGTGAGAGGAGCAGGGTCCCCAGCAGCACAGAGTATATCAGGAGATGAGTGATGTGTCAGTGAGGACAGAGCTGCATGTGACAGGGGCAGTGACATGATGTGAGGAGGGGAATGGAGGCAGCAGGAAGCCACAGACTAAATGTTATATAGTGGGAGGAGCAGGGTCCCCAGCAGCACAGAGTATATCATGAGATGGGTGATGTGTCAGTGAGGACAGGGCTGCATGTGACAGGGGCAGTGACATGATGTGAGGAGGGGAATGGAGGCAGCAGGAAGCCACAGACTGAATGTTATATAGTGGGAGGAGCAGGGTCCCCAGCAGCACAGAGTATATCATGAGATGGGTGATGTGTCAGTGAGGACAGGGCTGCATGTGACAGGGGCAGTGACATGATGTGAGGAGGGGAATGGAGGCAGCAGGAAGCCACAGACTGAGAGTTGTATAGTGGGAGGAGCAGGGTCCCCAGCAGCACAGAGTATATCAGGAGATGAGTGATGTGTCAGTGAGGACAGGGCTGCATGTGACAGATGCAGTGACATGATGTGAGGAGGGGAATGGAGGCAGCAGGAAGCCACAGACTGAGAGTTATATAGTGGGAGGAGCAGGGTCCCCAGCAGCACAGAGTATATCAGGAGATGAGTGATGTGTCAGTGAGGACAGGGCTGCATGTGACAGGGGCAGTGACAGGATGTGAGGAGGGGAATGGAGGCAGCAGGAAGCCACAGACTGAGAGTTATATAGTGGGAGGAGCAGGGTACCCAGCAGCACAGAGTATATCAGGAGATGAGGGCTGTGTCAGTGAGGATAGGGCTGCATGTGACAGGGGCAGTGACATGATGTGAGGAGGGGAATGGAGGCAGCAGGAAGCCACAGACAGAGTTATATAGTAGGAGGAGCAGGGTCCCCAGCAGCACAGAGTATATCAGGAGATAAGAGATGTGTCAGTGAGGACAGGGCTGCATGTGACAGTACGTTGCATCTGGGTCCTTTTTTCATTACACATGTTACTGTACAATCCAGGGGACTGACTAAACTTTACACAACTAGGCGTAACTATCTATATACAGCTGGGCAGACTGCGCGGCCATATGTTATAATAAGCGAAAAACAGGTTAAAGATTATTTGTCTCTCTCCATAAATGAGAAGTAAAATTTATTAATAAATTCATGCACTTGTTTTTCTTAATTCCTAATTCTGTCTCGTACCACATAGCAACAGTGTGCAGTAATTAGCACCGCTCAGCTCTGGGCTTCCAGCAAACAAAGATGGTTGAAAAACAGTGGTGGATCCAGCCATCTGGTGGTCTGCTCACATCATGCTGTCATCTCACTTCATGTAGATTACAGTTGTATACTTAATGCAAAATTCTGGGAGTTTTTTTTAAACTCGTTTTCTCCATATATAGGATAATATTGATCGAGAAACCTTTTGCAGTAAGTAGTGAATATTGTGGATTGTGATGATGTTCTATGGGAAAAATAGGAGATAGAGCGCAAGGTGTAGTACAGTATGGCAGCACTTATATTGAGCTCAGAAGGTCGAGGCTGGTGCAAGATTTCTTGGCACCCTAGGTAAAACTTCAGCCTGATGCCCCCAATACCCACTTCCCAGCCCCGCCCTGGGGTGGCAGTGCATCTTATAAGTTCCACAGCTGACTCCTACATAAAGTAGGTCATTCTGAGTTGTTCCCTCGTTATTTTTTTTCGCTACGGAGCGATTAGTCGCAAACTGCGCATGCGCAATGTACGCAGCGCGCCTGCGCCAAGTAAATTAGCAAAAAAGTTTGGTATTTTACTCACGGCGTAACAAAGTTTTTCCATCGTTCTGATCGTAGTGGGATTGACAGGAAGTGGGTGTTTCTGGGCGGAAACTGACCGTTTTCTGGGAGTGTGCGGAAAAACGCAGGCGTGTCAGGCAAAAACGCGGGAGTGTCTGGAGAAACGGGGGAGTGGCTGGGCGAACGCTGGGCGTGTGTGTGACGTCAAACCAGGAACGAAACGGGCTGAGCTGATCGCAGTGTAGGAGTAAGTCTCGAGCTACTCAGAAACTGCTAAGAAATTTCTATTTGCAATTCTGCTAATCTTTCGTTCTCAATTCTGCTAAGCTAAGATACACTCCAAGAGGGCGGCGGCTTAGCGTGTGCAATGCTGCTAAAAGCAGCTAGCGAGCGATCAACTCGGAATCACCCCCAAAGTACTACAAGGATGTCACATTCAGAGACATCCTTAAGTTTGCGATAGGCGTACTCAGTGGTGAACCCTCAGATCCCGGGGCTCTAGGCAGCTGCCTAATTGAAGAGCCCGCCCTGCGCAAGGTATAAAGCCAAATTCTTATGCACATAACTGGAAAATGCATGAACCTATCTGAAAAGGATTCAGCACAAAGGTCATATCTCAGAAAGTCCCAGTTTCCCCATCAGTGGTCTGATATGCAGTATAATAGTGTCTTCTAGTGTGTTACCAAAAGTCACCAATTCATTAAAAACTCTCTACACAAAATGTGCTCACAATAATAATAAAAAAAAAAGTTCCTAGGCGCATAGCCAAATAGCTGTGGGGGGTTCAGTATGGTATGCCGGCGGTCGGGCTCCCGGCGACCAGCATACTGGCGCCGGGAGCCCGACCGCCGGCTTACCGACAGTGGCGAGCGCAAATGAGCCCCTTGCACGCTCGCTGCGCTCGCCACGCTACGGGCACGGTGGCGCGCTCCACGCTATTTTATTCTCCCTCCAGGGGGGTCGTGGACCCCCACGAGGGAGAATAAGTGTCGGTATGCCGGCTGTCGGGATTCCGGCGCCGGTATACTGTGCGCCGGGATCCCGTCAGTCGGCATACTGAAGACCACCCGCTGTGGGTTTTACCCGCATCTAATTGGCGGCACTGCCCTATTCAATTATTTTTTTATGATTATTATTATTATCAGCTATTCACGTAGCGCACACATATAAGGCAGCCCTTTACAGAGAATATTCGGCCATTCACATAAGTTACTGCCCCAGTGGAGCTTACACTCTTTGGGCCTAATTCAGACCTGATCACAGCAGCAAATTGTTCTCTAATGGGCAAAACCATGTTGGACTGCGTGAGGGTCAGATGTAACATGTGCAGAGAGAGTTAGATTTGGGTGGGTTATATTGTTTCTGCGCAGGGTAAATACTGGCTGCTTTATTTTTACACTGCAATTTAGATTTCAGTTTGAACACCCCCCACCCAAATCTAACTCTCTCTGCACATGTTACATCTGCCCCCCTGCAGTGCACATGATTTTGCTCATTAGAGAACAAATTTGCTGCTGCGATCAGGTTTGAATTAGGCCCTATGGGCCTAATTCTGAGTTGATCGCAGCTGCAAATTTGTTAGCAGTTGGGAAAACCATGTGCACTGCAGGGGAGGCAGATATAACATGTGCAGAGAGAGTTAGATTTGGGTGGGGTGTGTTCAATCTGAAATCTAAATTGCAGTGTAAAGATAAAGCAGCCAGTATTTACCCTGCACAGAAACAATATTAACCCACCCAAATCTAACTCTCTCTGCACATGTTATATCTGCCCCCCCTGCACTGCACATGGTTTTGCCCAATTGCTAACAAACTTGCTGCTGCGATCTACTCAGAATTACTCCCTATGTTCCCTACCACACATACACACTGGGAGTCAACATAACAGTATACCCAGAGGAAACCCACACAAATATGGGTGGAATATACAAACGCCACACGGTTAGATCCATGGTGGTTATCAAATCCATGACCTCAGTGCTGTGAGAGAGTAATACTAACCACTACACCATCCGTACTGCCTCTAAATGCTGCATGCTAATGCAACGCGCGGGGAAACCTATTAAATTCCGCATTGTACGCTGAATCAGTGTCTTTCCGCACATTACCAGATGTTTTACCGCATGTGGAAAGTTCGAAATAATTGAATAGCTCCAGATGGAACTGTCTCCATGCAGTAAACTTGCGCTTAATTGAATGGGCCCCATAGACTTCTCTGTAAAAAAAAGACCTATGGCATGGGTGCCTCAGCTCTTTAGGTGGTCTTAGCAGGTCCACAGATATTTAGTTTCATCCCAAGTTCAGAAGCACAAAACATGGGGGGACACCCTATGCGTTTCAATGCTAGAACTTCACCAGGGGTGTCTATTTTCTTTTGCTGGATTATGTTGTATCAGAGTAAGGACGGCAGGAAGAAGTGAACACGTCGGAGCGTCTTCAGATGGAAATACTGTTATTTTTTCTTTTTTTTCTTTTTTCTTTTACTGCAATTAGCATAAGACGCCAGCTATTGCTGTGGGACAAAAAGCTCAAGTAAAGCAGAGCATGCCAGTTATATTCCTTCAAACTTACCAAGACGTCGCAGCTAATGTTTATAAATTCACCAGTATGAGCAGAACAGTTTAAGTAGCTGATGATGTTCTGCTTTTATTAAATGCACTTAATCATAAGCATTTGAGCCTTTCTTGTTGGTGATGTGACCCGTCACGTGTGAAGATAATCTACACCAGATCGCAGGTGACAATTTTCATGTTAAAATCTTTTCTTTTTTTTCCTTTAAATAGTGCTGGAACAAACCGAGAACTATACACAAATGCAGCTGGAGACAAATCAATGTTCTGATCTGTGCCCCTCTTCTCACAAATCTCTGCTGTTCTGTACAGAAATACTTCTATTCAGATAATCAAGAAGCTGCAATTAAAATGAGAACGAAACAATGGAGAGTTTCTGTGTAAAGCTTTCATCAGTACAGCCCTGTCAATACTCGCTCATTCATACGCAGTTTATTAAAAAAAAAAGAATACAAAAAAATTCCAAGATTTACTTGGTAACCATTATTGACACTTGTCCATTAAACGTCCGCATTTTACAAACGGGGCCCTGAAAACTGTGAATTGTTTTCAGTGCTTCACCCTTAACTGACCCGACATATATTTTCCAAGTTGCGTTAAATGACGTACAGTACTGTACATTAGGTGGTAAAACAAAGGGAACAAAGAACTGTTATAACAAAGATGCAGAATACATTAGTTAAACCTGCCTGTTTTAATCTTTTTAAGTGCAGCTAAAGTCAAACAAATGCAAACACTTAGCGGCTGATGCACACTGAGAGCTACGCGGGTCTGCATGTGCTACATTTTGCTACTAAGTCTGCAGCAGAACCTTCATTTAATTTTCCACGTAATAGAATCTGTGAAGGGGCAGGGCCACACAATAGTACCCCAAATTCAAATCATGCCACACAGTAGTGCAACCTTATTCACATTACACCGCGCAGTAGTGCTCCTTACTCATGTTACGCCGCACAGTAGTGCCACTTATTCGCACAGTAATACCCATTATACCATAGCCAGATTAAGGGGGGGTGCAGGGCATACTGTACCCCGGGCCCCCCTTTGTCAGGGGGCCCCCCGGCCAGAGCACACTGACGTCACTAGCTTTCCCTCTTAAGCAGCAACAGAACCAGCAGCCAGAATGTGAGCAAAATAGTATGCAGTGCAGGCAGAGACACACGAATATCATGTTTCATGAGCTACTGACAGAGCTTTCTGACCAGAGGAGAGATAGGAGGGTGGAGAGAGAGAGAGCTGTAAGTGACACATGGATCCCAGCTTCTCCTCCTACCTGCCTAGGTGTCTGAGTCCTGTGTCACCTGTTATGCAATTAAACCATTTAGGTCTAGAGATAGAGACACACACAGAGTCCTCCTGAGTCTTGTCCCAGTGTGTAAGTAGTACAGAGGCTGCTGCTATTCTTGCATGTGACAAGATAAATTATTTTAGTTTTCTATATGTATTTTAAGGTTAAGTTGTCTTTGTTCCACTACAAGAACATTTTATAAAATAGTTGTCTTTCAATTAGGTGGAGCTATAAACAGTACACAGCCATTACTAAACTATTAGTTTAAAACAAATATACATCATTGGTTTAAATTTAATATACAAAATCCATACATCCCAATACATCCAGGAGGGACGACATGCTCTCTACATGAACTTCCTTCTTAATTTATGATTACAAACACCTGTGTTGAAATATCTGTCTTATCAATTAAATAGTTCAACACAGGTGACGCCAATCATATATTAAGTGGAAAGTCCAGGCAGAGAGCATTTTGTCCCTTCTGGAATGAGACACATTGGGAGGTATGCACAATCTAATATACATCAACTCGGCCCCCCTGTCTTAAGTGCCCCGGGTAACCCCAAGGCTTAATCCGGCCCTGCATTATACACTGAGTGAATACGACACAGTAGTGCCCGCATTGTGCTGTCATCTCTCTCCCCATCTGTATGTCCTGCATTGTGCTGTCATCTCTCTCCCCATCTGTATGTCCTGCATTGTGCTGTCATCTCTCTCCCCATCTGTATGTCCTGCATTGTGCTGTCATCTCTCTCCCCATCTTTATGTCCTGCACTGTGCTGTCATCTCTCTCCCCATCTGTATGTCCTGCATTGTGCTGTCATCTCTCTCCCCATCAGTATGTCCTGCATTGTGCTGTCATCTCTCTCCCCATCTGTATGTCCTACATTGTGCTGTCATCCCTCTCCCCATCTGTATGTCCTGCATTGTGCTGTCATCTCTCTCCCCATCTGTATGTCCTGCATTGTGCTGTCATCTCTCTCCCCATCTGTATGTCCTGCATTGTGCTGTCATCTCTCCCCATCTGTATGTCCTGCATTGTGCTGTCATCTCTCTCCCCATCTGTATGTCCTGCATTGTGCTGTCATCTCTCTCCCCATCTGTATGTCCTGCATTGTGCTGTCATCTCTCTCCCCATCTGTATGTCCTGCATTGTGCTGTCATCTCTCTCCCCATCTGTATGTCCTGCATTGTGCTGTCATCTCTCTCCCCATCTGTATGTCCTGCATTGTGCTGTCATCTCTCTCCCCATCTGTATGTCCTGCATTGTGCTGTCAACTCTCTCCCCATCTGTATGTCCTGCATTGTGCTGTCATCTCTCTCCCCATCTGTATGTCCTGCATTGTGCTGTCATCTCTCTCCCCATCTTTATGTCCTGCACTGTGCTGTCATCTCTCTCCCCATCTGTATGTCCTGCATTGTGCTGTCATCTCTCTCCCCATCTGTATGTCCTGCATTGTGCTGTCATCTCTCTCCCCATCTGTATGTCCTGCATTGTGCTGTCATCCCTCTCCCCATCTGTATGTCCTGCATTGTGCTGTCATCTATCTCCCCATCTGTATGTCCTGCATTGTGCTGTCATCTCTCTCCCCATCTGTATGTCCTGCATTGTGCTGTCATCTCTCCCCATCTGTATGTCCTGCATTGTGCTGTCATCTCTCTCCCCATCTGTATGTCCCGCATTGTGCTGTCATCTCTCTCCCCATCTGTATATCCTGCATTGTGCTGTCATCTCTCTCCCCATCTGTATGTCCTGCATTGTGCTGTCATCTCTCTCCCCATCTGTATGTCCTGCATTGTGCTGTCATCTCTCTACCCATCTTTATGTCCTGCACTGTGCTGTCATCTCTCTCCCCATCTGTATGTCCTGCATTGTGCTGTCATCTCTCTCTCCCCATCTGTATGTCCTGCATTGTGCTGTCATCTCTCTCCCCATCTGTATGTCCTGCATTGTGCTGTCATCTCTCTCCCCATCTGTATGTCCTGCATTGTGCTGTCATCTTTCTCCCCATCTGTATGTCCTGCATTGTGCTGTCATCCCTCTCCCCATCTGTATGTCCTGCATTGTGCTGTCATCTCTCTCCCCATCTGTATGTCCTGCATTGTGCTGTCATCTCTCTCCCCATCTGTATGTCCTGCATTGTGCTGTCATCTCTCCCCATCTGTATGTCCTGCATTGTGCTGTCATCTCTCTCCCCATCTGTATGTCCCGCATTGTGCTGTCATCTTTCTCCCCATCTGTATGTCCTGCATTGTGCTGTCATCTCTCCCCATCTGTATGTCCTGCATTGTGCTGTCATCTCTCTCCCCATCTGTATGTCCTGCATTGTGCTGTCATCTCTCCCCATCTGTATGTCCTGCATTGTGCTGTCATCTCTCCCCATCTGTATGTCCTGCATTGTGCTGTCATCTCTCCCCATCTGTATGTCCTGCACTGTGCTGTCATCTCTCTCCCCATCTGTATGTCCTGCATTGTGCTGTCATCTCTCTCCCCATCTGTATGTCCTGCATTGTGCTGTCATCTCTCTCCCCATCTGTATGTCCTGCATTGTGCTGTCATCTCTCTCTCCATCTGTATGTCCTGCATTGTGCTGTCATCTCTCTCCCCATCTGTATGTCCTGCATTGTGCTGTCATCTCTCTCCCCATCTGTATGCCCTGCATTGTGCTGTCATCTCTCTCCCCATCTGTATGTCCTGCATTGTGCTGTCATCTCTCTCCCCATCTGTATGTCCTGCATTGTGCTGTCATCTCTCTCCCCATCTGTATGTCCTGCATTGTGCTGTCATCTCTCTCCCCATCTGTATGTCCTGCATTGTGCTGTCATCTCTCTCCCCATCTGTATGTCCTGCATTGTGCTGTCATCTCTCTACCCATCTGTATGTCCTGCATTGTGCTGTCATCTCTCTCCCCATCTGTATGTCCTGCATTGTGCTGTCATCTCTCCCCATCTGTATGTCCTGCATTGTGCTGTCATCTCTCTCCCCATCTGTATGTCCTGCATTGTGCTCTCATCTCTCTCTCTGTCTGTATGTCCTGCATTGTGCAGTCTGTTCCGCCATATGTATGTCCTGCATTGTGCTGTCATCTCTCTCCCCATCTGTATGTCCTGCATTGTGCTGTCATCTCTCTCCCCATCTGTATGTCCTGCATTGTGCTGTCATCTCTCTCCCCATCTGTATGTCCTGCATTGTGCTGTCATCTCTCTCCCTGTCTGTATGTCCTGCATTGTGCAGTCTGTTCCGCCATATGTATGTCCTGCATTGTGCTGTCATCTCTCTCCCCATCTGTATGTCCTGCATTGTGCTGTCATCTCTACCCATCTGTATGTCCTGCACTGTGCTGTCATCTCTCTCTCCATCTGTATGTCCTGCATTGTGCTGTCATCTCTCTCCCCATCTGTATGTCCTGCATTGTGCTGTCATCCCTCTCCCCATCTGTATGTCCTGCATTGTGCTGTCATCTCTCCCCATCTGTATGTCCTGCATTGTGCTGTCATCTCTCTCCCCATCTGTATGTCCTGCATTGTGCTGTCATCTCTCTCTCCTCATCTGTATGTCCTGCATTGTGCTGTCATCTCTCCCCATCTGTATGTCCTGCATTGTGCTGTCATCTCTCTCCCCATCTGTATGTCCTGCATTGTGCTGTCATCTCTCCCCATCTGTATGTCCTGCATTGTGCTGTCATCTCTCCCCATCTGTATGTCCTGCATTGTGCTGTCATCTCTCTCCCCATCTGTATGTCCCGCATTGTGCTGTCATCTCTCCCCATCTGTATGTCCTGCATTGTGCTGTCATCTCTCTCCCCATCTGTATGTCCTGCATTGTGCTGTCATCTCTCTCCCCATCTGTATGTCCTGCATTGTGCTGTCATCTCTCTCCATCTGTATGTCCTGCATTGTGCTGTCATCTCTCTCCCCATCTGTATGTCCTGCATTTTGCTGTCATCTCTCTCCCCATCTGTATGTCCTGCATTGTGCTGTCATCTCTACCCATCTGTATGTCCTGCACTGTGCTGTCATCTCTCTCTCCATCTGTATGTCCTGCATTGTGCTGTCATCTCTCTCCCCATCTGTATGTCCTGCATTGTGCTGTCATCCCTCTCCCCATCTGTATGTCCTGCATTGTGCTGTCATCTCTCCCCATCTGTATGTCCTGCATTGTGCTGTCATCTCTCTCCCCATCTGTATGTCCTGCATTGTGCTGTCATCTCTCTCTCCTCATCTGTATGTCCTGCATTGTGCTGTCATCTCTCCCCATCTGTATGTCCTGCATTGTGCTGTCATCTCTCTCCCCATCTGTATGTCCTGCATTGTGCTGTCATCTCTCCCCATCTGTATGTCCTGCATTGTGCTGTCATCTCTCCCCATCTGTATGTCCTGCATTGTGCTGTCATCTCTCTCCCCATCTGTATGTCCCGCATTGTGCTGTCATCTCTCCCCATCTGTATGTCCTGCATTGTGCTGTCATCTCTCTCCCCATCTGTATGTCCTGCATTGTGCTGTCATCTCTCTCCCCATCTGTATGTCCTGCATTGTGCTGTCATCTCTCTCCATCTGTATGTCCTGCATTGTGCTGTCATCTCTCTCCCCATCTGTATGTCCTGCATTTTGCTGTAATCTCTCTCCCCATCTGTATGTCCTGCATTGTGCTGTCATCTCTCTCCCCATCTGTATGTCCTGCATTGTGCTGTCATCTCTCTCCCCATCTGTATGTCCTGCATTGTGCTGTCATCCCTACCCATCTGTATGTCCTGCATTGTGCAGTCTGTTCCGCCATATGTATGTCCTGATTTGTGCTGTCCACCCCTACCCATCTTTCATTGAGTCAGTGACACTCGTCGGGCAGGCGCACAGCATCTTAGTGGGTAATAATAAGTAGGGTGGTATGGGTGCCAGTTCATACCACCTTACTTGAACCACTGCACAGCCGATCCTTTAGGCCTGTTATCATGGGGGGCTCTAGCTGCAGCTCCACCCACCCCATTGTTAATCCGGCCCTTCACTGTAGGAGTCCCTCAACCACACTAGTGTGGAGTGCGAATGGGAACCGGGTAGGCGGGTATCTGGAGTGTGGAGAGAAGGATCCGGGCTCACCGGTGGCAGCCGGTTCTGTACCCAGGTATCCTGGCCTCTGTGTGGCGGCACAGGCCACACCATTCTAGATTATGACCCTGTTAATATTTGCCGCAATTCTGGCTGGTCAGCACAGTAGGGGGGCAGTACGGGTGGGTGTGATGTGACATGGGGGGTACGGACATGTCACATCATAACGGGAGATACAAGGGGCACGGTGAACGTCACCACGTCATTGTGGCCCAGCTCCCACCATCCAATGCCAAGATTACAGGCATCGAACAGTGGTGGGCGTGACTTAGATGGTGCGATTCAGCCTGAATCGTATCATCAGCCACACGGATGGCCCACTTCACTCGGTAAGTGGGTGACATGTTGCAGCTTCCACCGGAGACTTTCCCACTCTTCCAGTTGGCTGGCAGTGCCACACAATTTTTTTTAATTACATCCATTTTTGGCCACAGGTGATATAATAAGAACCTCCAGTTAATATGAATTAAAAACTATCTGTGCTGCACCATGGACATCTTAAAAACCTTGACTGTAAGTGCTGGTTGAGGACTGCGTTTTAAAACCACTAGGTTAGTGCATTTCTAAACAAGAGCTTCATCATGAAGATCACTGAATTTTGAAGTGAGAAAAAAAAAATGATTGAAAAGCAATGAAAGGAAGGATCAAACACTTTCATTATACCCCTGGGGCACTTTCATAAAGAAATGGAGTGCTCAAGGGAATATTCTTTCCATACTGCACTGGCCACGGACCATACATTGTTTAGGTTTTGCACCAAGACTGTAGATCCTTGAAGGTGCATTCATACTTTCCTGTCTATGGAGACGCCTCTGTAAATTAGAAGGTGTAAGAATATGCAGAGGCTAACTTTGCAAAAGTGTAAGGGTCATTAGGCAATCTCCACTCATTTAAAATCACCAGTTTCAAAGTTTTCTAAAAACTTTGTAAAATTGAGCTTGATTTAGTCACACGTATGAGGGGACTTCGTTACAGTGTTTTCTCTGGTCTTAAAGCTCTTTGTTTTACATAGGGTACATACGTAAGTACATCTAGAAGGTGTCCGTTCACATGGTCGACCATGTTATGGTCGACAGTCATTAGGTCGACCACTATTGGTCGACATTGACATGGTCGACATGGACACATGGTCGACACATGAAAATGGTCGACACATGAAAAGGTCGACATGCGTTTTTTAACTTTTTTCTTTTGGGGAACTTTTCCATACTTTACGATCCACGTGGACTACGATTGGAACGGTAATCTGTGCCGAGCGAAGCGGTAGCGGAGCGAAGGCACCATGCCCGAAGCATGGCGAGCAAAGCGAGCCATGCGAGGGGACGCGGTGCACTAATTGGGGTTCCCAGTCACTTTACGCAAAAAACGACACCAAAAAAAGTAAAAAAACTCATGTTGACCTTTTCATGTGTCGACCTTTAACGTGTCGACCATTTTCATGTGTCGACCATGTGTCCATGCCGACCATGTCAATGTCGACCAATAGTGGTCGACCTAATGACTGTCGACCATAACATGGTCGACCATTCATACCGGAACCCATCTAGAAATGTCCACCAAAACGCAATTAGAACATACAAAGCACATCCCGTTGATACACTGTAGGCCAATACCTGCTCACCGCTAGCTTTGAGTTTTTGCATAATTCAAGTATTTTTCCCATGTAAACATGGCTGTGGGTTTTCTTCAAATCAGGGAATACCTAAAAGTCCCCTCTCCACCACTTTGTCCTTTAAGTTTTAGCTGTCTTGTACTGTAAAGTGATTTTAACGCTACATACACTGGCAGGGGCGTAGCCAGAACTTTGTGGGCCCCATAGCAACATTTTGAAGGGGCCCCTGTCCAGAGCCAGCCTTGGGCATAGGCAAACTAGGCAAATGCCTAGGGCATTTGCCATACCTAGGGGCACAAGCAGCTTCTGCTGATTAAAATGATATGCGGCATGCCTATATTCTGTGTGTGACTGCAGCTGTATCTGCATACGAAATGCTACTTTACAGTGTATTCCTGGAAATCACTGTAACATAGCATTTTGTATGCAGATACAGTCACGGTCGCACACAGAATATGGGCATGCCGCATATCATTTTAAACAGTAGAAGCTGCTCGTGCATCCTAGCCATATAATAATGCAAATAAGATACATTTTCATAAAAAAAAGGCGCCCAACGTTAGCAGAGCTGCCAGCTGACTCACGCCAGGCATCTCCTGCTGCATGGCGTATTGAGGTAAGATGTATGAGGACACATTTGTATCCAAGCAGAGGCAGAGGTCGCAGTGGTAGCGGCCGTGTGAGAGATGTTTGCCGGTGGGTTACTTGTGCAATAGTGTTCAGCATATGTGTAAGGGGCATTATGTGTGTGAATAAAGTTGCACTAGTGTGTGGCATAATTTGAATTGGGGGAACTATTGTGTGGCCATGCCCCTTCCCAGCAAGAACACACCCCTTTTTGGACAGTGCGCCAAATGCGCAATGTTCCTATTTAAAATATAGAGGGTAGGAACACCAAAATGAGGACTGCTATGGGTGAAGGGTGATGGTGCTGGTAAAGGGGTGCAGGGGCAGAGGCGGAACTAGCGGCGGTGCTAGGAGGCACCAGCCAAAATATTGCCTAGGGCATCATATTGGTTAGGGCCGGCTCTGCCCCGTCCCAATGGTTCTAGAGACACTTCTCTGCAGCAGTTGTTAATGTAATACCTTATAATGGTGCCCTAGTTCATTGTCTGAACCATAGCAGAGCCTTATTTAATGTTATGCCCCCTAGTAGTGCCCTAATTTATTTTATGAATGGCAGTAGTGCTTAAGTTCCCCCTATGTCACATTTCAGAGCTGCCAATACACATTATGGCGCACAGTACCCCCAATTCACATTATGATATATAGTGCTCCCCGTTCATATTGTGCCTCATTATAGTGCCCCGGATCATATTACATAACATTAAACTGCCCTCCAGTTCATTTTATACCACACTACAATGAGCAGGTCCAGAGGCATACCTAGATATATTGCAGGGCCCTAGGAAAAAGTTTGAAAGGGCCTCTACATACCAACCAATGGTGAAAAATGTATATAACACATGTAACTGTGAAAGGGAAGGTGGCCCCTCTCAGCTCTGGGCCCCATGGCAGCTGCACTCCCTGCACCTATGGTAGCTACACACTGTATATAACACATGTAACTGTGACAGGGAAGGTGGCCCCTCTCAGCTCTGGCCCCATAGCAGCTACACTCCCTGCACCTATGGTAGCTACACCCTGTATATAACACATGTAACTGTGACAGGGAAGGTGGCCCTCTTAGCTCTGGGCCCCATAGCAGCTGCACTCCCTGCACCTATGGTAGCTACACCCTGTATATAACACATGTAACTGTGACAGGGAAGGTGGCCCCTCTCAGCTCTGGGCCCCATAGCAGCTACACTCCCTGCACCTATGGTAGCTACACCCTGTATATAACACATATAAATGTGATAGGGAAGGTGGCCCCTCTCAGCTCTGGGCCCAATAGCAGCTGCACTCCCTGCACCTATGGTAACTACACCCTGTATATAACACATGTAACTGTGACAGGGAAGGTGGCCCCTCTCAGCTCTGGCCCCATAGCAGCTGCACTCCCTGCACCTATGGTAGCTACACCCTGTATATTACACATGTAACTGTGACAGGGAAGGTGGCCCCTCTCAGCTCTGGGCCCCATAGCAGCTGCACTCCCTGCACCTATGGTAGCTACACACTAGAGATGAGCGGGTTCGGTTCCTCGGAATCCGAACCCGCCCGAACTTCAGGTTTTTTCATACGGGGCCGAGCGACTCGGATCTTCCCGCCTTGCTCGGTTAACCCGAGCGCGCCCGAACGTCATCATCCCGCTGTCGGATTCTCGCGAGGCTCGTATTCTATCGCGAGACTCGGATTCTATATAAGGAGCCGCGCGTCGCCGCCATTTTCACACGTGCATTGAGATTGATAGGGAGAGGACGTGGCTGGCGTCCTCTCCGTTTAGACTAGAGTACTAGAGAGAGACACAAATTTTGGGGAGCATATTATTAGGAGGAGTACTACTTGCTGCTGATAGTGTGACCAGTGACCACCAGTTTAATGAATCCGTTCTCTGCCTGAAAAAAAACGATACACAGTGTGACACAGTCACATACCATATCTGTGCTCAGCCCAGTGTGCTGCATCATATGTAATACTATATATCATTATCTGACTGTGCTGAGTGCTCACTGCTCACACAGCTTAATTGTGGGGGAGACTGGGGAGCAGTTATAGCAGGAGTACATATTTTAAGTACAGTGCACACTTTTGCTGCCAGAGTGCCACTGCCAGTGTGACTGACCAGTGACCACTGACCACCAGTATTGTGATTGTCTGCTGACCACCAGTATATTGTGATTGTCTGCCTGAAAAAGTTAAACACTCGTCGTGTGGTGTTTTTTTTTATAAACGCATTCTGCAGACAGTGTCCAGCAGGTCCGTCATTACATAATATATACCTGTCCGGCTGCAGTACTAGTGTGATATATATATATATTTTAATTTTATCTCATTATCATCCAGTCTATATTAGCAGCAGACACAGTACGGTAGTCCATGGCTGTAGCTACCTCTGTGTCGGCAGTCGCTCGTCCATCCATAATTGTATACCACCTACCCGTGTTTTTTTTTTTTTATCTTCTTGATACTAGTAGCTTACTTTAGGAGTCTGCAGTGCTGACAGACAGTGTCCAGCAGGTCCGTCATTACATAATATATATACCTGTCCGGCTGCAGTACTAGTGTGATATATATATATATATTTTAATTTTATCTCATTATCATCCAGTCTATATTAGCTGCAGACACAGTACGGTAGTCCACGGCTGTAGCTACCTCTGTGTCGGCAGTCGCTCGTCCATCCATAATTGTATACCACCTACCCGTGGTTTTTTTTTTCTATCTTCTTGATACTAGTAGCTTACTTTAGGAGTCTGCAGTGCTGAGTCTGACAGACAGTGTCCAGCAGGTCCGTCATTACATAATATATACCTGTCCGGCTGCAGTACTAGTGTGATATATATATATATTTTAATTTTATCTCATTATCATCCAGTCTATATTAGCAGCAGACACAGTACGGTAGTCCACGGCTGTAGCTACCTCTGTGTCGGCAGTCGCTCGTCCATCCATAATTGTATACCACCTACCCGTGGGTTTTTTTTTTCTATCTTCTTGATACTAGTAGCTTACTTTAGGAGTCTGCAGTGCTGACAGACAGTGTCCAGCAGGTCCGTCATTACATAATATATACCTGTCCGGCTGCAGTACTAGTGTGATATATATATATATATATTTTAATTTTATCTCATTATCATCCAGTCTATATTAGCAGCAGACACAGTACGGTAGTCCACGGCTGTAGCTACCTCTGTGTCGGCAGTCGCTCGTCCATCCATAATTGTATACCACCTACCCGTGGTTTTTTTTTTTTCTATCTTCTTGATACTAGTAGCTTACTTTAGGAGTCTGCAGTGCTGACAGACAGTGTCCAGCAGGTCCGTCATTACATAATATATACCTGTCCGGCTGCAGTACTAGTGTGATATAATATATTTTATTTTTATCTCATTATCATCCAGTCTATATTAGCAGCAGACACAGTACGGTAGTCCACGGCTGTAGGGTCGCTTAGCTTACTCACACAGCTACCTCATTACGCCTCTTTTTTTCTTTGCGTCATGTGCTGTTTGGGGAGTGTTTTTTGGAAGGGCCATCCTGCGTGACACTGCAGTGCCACTCCTAGATGGGCCAGGTGTTTGTGTCGGCCACTAGGGTCGCTTAGCTTACTCACACAGCTACCTCATTGCGCCTCTTTTTTTCTTTGCGTCATGTGCTGTTTGGGGAGTGTTTTTTGGAAGGGCCATCCTGCGTGACACTGCAGTGCCACTCCTAGATGGGCCAGGTGTTTGTGTCGGCCACTAGGGTCGCTTAGCTTACTCACACAGCTACCTCATTGCGCCTCTTTTTTTCTTTGCGTCATGTGCTGTTTGGGGAGTAGTTTTTTGAAGGGCCAGCCTGCGTGACACTGCAGTGCCACTCCTAGATGGGCCAGGTGTTTGTGTCGGCCACTAGGGTCGCTTAGCTTACTCACACAGCTACCTCATTGCGCCTCTTTTTTTCTTTGCGTCATGTGCTGTTTGGGGAGTGTTTTTTGGAAGGGCCATCCTGCGTGACACTGCAGTGCCACTCCTAGATGGGCCAGGTGTTTGTGTTGGCCACTAGGGTCGCTTAGCTTACTCACACAGCTACCTCATTGCGCCTCTTTTTTTCTTTGCGTCATGTGCTGTTTGGGGAGTGTTTTTTGGAAGGGCCATCCTGCGTGACACTGCAGTGCCACTCCTAGATCGGTCAGGTGTTTGTGTCGGCCACTAGGGTCGCTTAGCTTACTCACACAGCTACCTCATTGCGCCTCTTTTTTTCTTTGCGTCATGTGCTGTTTGGGGAGTGTTTTTTGGAAGGGCCATCCTGCGTGACACTGCAGTGCCACTCCTAGATGGGCCAGGTGTTTGTGTCGGCCACTAGGGTCGCTTAGCTTAGTCATCCAGCGACCTCGGTGCAAATTTTAGGACTAAAAATAATATTGTGAGGTGTGAGGTGTTCAGAATAGACTGAAAATGAGTGGAAATTATGTTTTTTGAGGTTAATAATACTTTGGGATCAAAATGACCCCCAAATTCTATGATTTAAGCTGTTTTTTAGTGTTTTTTGAAAAAAACACCCGAATCCAAAACACAACCGAATCCGACAAAAAAAATTCGGTGAGGTTTTGCCAAAACGCAGTCGAACCCAAAACACGGCCGCGGAACCGAACCCAAAACCAAAACCCGAAAAATTTCAAGTGCACATCTCTACTACACACTGTATATAACACATGTAACTGTGAAAGGGAAGGTGGCCCCTCTCAGCTCTGGGCCCCATAGCAGCTACACTCCCTGCACCTATGGTAGCTACACCCTGTATATAACACATGTAACTGTGACAAGGAAGGTGGCCCCTCTCAGCTCTGGCCCCATAGCAGCTGCACTCCCTGCAACTATGGTAGCTATGCCCTTATACAGTGGAACGCCTGTTCTGCACTAGACAAGAAGTTATTGCACCATAGCAGTCAATGCAGATAAATTTATACTCCTTCGCAAGAATCACCGTTCTGCCATAGCACACCAATGCAATTTGGCTGAAATCTAGCCTCCACATAAACAAGGTGCAGAATATCACCAAAAGAGGATTTTGCGGTGCACCATGGTCATTTTGTGCTTCATAATGAGGTGCAGTAAAGGCAGCCATTTTATGTCCGGAGACAATGTTTTGTGTCTCAGGTTTGCTTTATAGACTAGTCATTGGCTGTTTATCTCTTTTGATTGGACACGTGTTTGTGTTCCCCTGTGTGCTGGAATGGGTAAAGTTTAGGGTAAAATTGGCATATCCAGATTATGACATCTGGAAGCTGGTGCAAACAGGGATATCTATGGGAGATTTTGAAGGAGGTGGAATTTTTAGGGATTTTACCACTGCAATTGATGTTTGTGCTAGGAATTATGGCCATGAAAATACATTTTGGGCCCCAGCACAGCAGTTTCTTGGGGTCCTCTCCATAGATGCTTAGGGGGACATTTACTAAGCAGTGATAAGAGCGGAGAAGTGAGCCAGTGGAGAAGTTGCCCATGGCAACCAATCAGAACTGAAGTAACATCTTTAATTTGCATACTATAAAATGATACAAAGCTGCTGATTGGTTGATGGGGCCACTTCTGCACTGGCTCACTTCTCCGCTCTTATCACTGCTTAGTAAATGCCCCCCTTAGTGAAGAAGTTGTGTGGCACCAGAGTAGGCATGTCCATGCAACATTGGAGTATTCCTGTGCCTTCTAGTGAATGAAAAGTGTTGGGCAACCCCTGCAAATAAAACCCTGCAGTTCCTGGAAATCATTGGGGGATGGATAAGTTATACATCATGTCGGACTGGGGCATGAAGGGAGGAATGTGGGTATGGGCCCATGCTTAAGGTTTATGACCAGCCACCAGAGGGGGTGTGGCCAGCCAGACTATGCATTCTCTAATGGTAAGAAAGGTTCTGTGGTGGTTGACCACACCTCCTCTGGCGGCTGGTTGCAAACCTTAAGCATGGGCCCATACCACTGCATTCCTCCGGTCCACATCGATTGGCAGTAGGACGAGTCTTGGTGTAGTTTCCGTAGACGTGAACTAAGCACCGATGTTCATCAGTGGTCCTGCTCCACCAGGTAACTGGCCCTCTAAAGTGTATAATTGGAGTGCACTCTGTAACCTGATCCCTAGAGGAGGGTGTGGGTCCCTCAAACAGATAGGGCCCACTGGGAATTTCCCCTGTACCCTGGTGGGCCAGTCAAACCCTGGTTACACACAACCCGCACACTGCCCAGACAGGCCTTGGCCTAGTCGCCCTCCCCGAACAGCTTCCAGGCGCCCCTGATTCTGACTGCCCCAGTAGTTGAGTCACTGAAGTATTTCATGTCATGCTTTGTAGATCTGCATAAGACCAGAAACGGCTGCTCCGTATCTGTGTAAGAGAAGACACACCCCAGCTATGGTAAGGCAACGCTGTCTCCTCAGGACGGTGCGGTGTGAGCAGCTGGAGGCATTTGTGAGTGAAAGAGACACCCAGCTGTTCGTCCTGACAGTACGTCTTGAATACAGTCGAGCAAATATTCCGGAATAATCCGTATCCCAGTGAGATGAAGTTCAGTGGTGTTTACAGCTGTATCACTGGCATAGTCCTCGAGATGAATGTGACGGAGCGCGGGGAATCATTGCTGGATGCCAGCAGGTGAAGGAGGGAGCGTTTTATAAATAAATCAGACCGTATTAACGCGGCATGTGAGTAATTAAATGCTCCCTCCTTTAACATCTGTGTCAAGTGTCTAGAACCCTTTGCTCATATTTGATACGTCTGGAAAATGTCTCTTATGATGGCGGGCATGCAGCAAGGTCAGTTGCGCTGCTTGTTTGCAGGATGTGCAGGGGGCCTTTTCCTTATAAAGTCCTGGAGAGAAAACACGTAAGGGTCAGGTTCTCTTTTACGCATTTGTGTAGTTTATGGTCTGCTTACTTATATGTATTTATATTAATAAGGGAGACTAACTTAAGAATTCTGCATATCGAAAGTTTGTACAGAGCATAAGTGGCCAGATAACTGATGTAGGACTACACATCTCAGCAAGCCCTGCCACATTTTTGTTATCGGGGCATGCTGAGTTATGTAGTTTATTCCCATCATTTTTTTTACGGGAATGGCAACCTGGATAACTGTAATGCTTCAAGCTGCAATGACCAGAGTACAGTACCGCGGTACGATCGGTGGGGGGGGGGGCTTTTCAGATTTCACCGGTATCAAGTTATTGTCACATGTGCAGCCTTAGCGATGCGTTCGCCCAGTCAGGTCAGCCGGGGAAAGGAACCAGATGTGAAGACTTTTGCCGCTGCGATCGGTAAGTGTCGAAAAGCATTCTCATTGGATTTGGATTTGCCGCAACGGTCTCTTATCGAAGGCGCTATCCGGTTGACTACTGACTAGGATCGTAAATTCATCCAAAAATACAGTTGTTATTGCTATGATGGGCAGTGATATAGATGCTACACACTGTATGACCGGATAAAGGGTCATTGTGCAGTTACCACTGATAAAGTCTGTTATACAGTGGTGTGGATTAGGGTTTGTAGTAGATTTGTCCCAGTGATGATTTAGAGGAGATCCGGGAAAGAATGGAAGTGTTGCTGGGAAACACTGTATATATAACATATGCGGCTGGTTAGTAAATACTGCTGGCCCTTTCCAACAGTCCCACAGGATAATTCCCAACAAAAATTCAGAATTGATGCACAGGCACAGCCATAGTTATCCTGTAAGATGACAACATGGCTGCAGGGGTCATCATGTGACATGGGACTTTGTATGAGACGTATTTATCCCTAAGTACAAAAGTAGCATGGGAATATATAAGTGCGCCCACAGTTCTGGGCATTGCAGTGCCAACTTGTTGCTGAATATGGTTCTCTTCAAGTAACAAACATGCATTAGAAGATGGTGGCTTAGACTCCACTGTGACCGTGTGAACGTCATAACATGGCCCTAAGGGGGCCCATGCCACAGGTCATATAGTTGTCCACCAGTCTGGCCCGGCCGGATTGGGGTGACATTCCATTTTCAGTGAGTGGTGCATATAGGTGGTCATTCCGAGTTGTTCGCTCGGTAATTTTCTTCGCATCGCAGTGATTTTCCGCTAATTGCGCATGCGCAATGTTCGCACTGCGACTGCGCCAAGTAAATTTGCTAAGAAGTTTGGTATTTTACTCACGGCATTACGAGGTTTTTTCTTCGTTCTGGTGATCGTAATGTGATTGACAGGAAGTGGGTGTTTCTGGGCGGAAACTGGCCGTTTTATAGGAGTGTGTGAAAAAACGCTACCGTTTCTGGGAAAAACGCGGGAGTGGCTGGAGAAACGGAGGAGTGTCTGGGCGAACGCTGGGTGTGTTTGTGACGTCAAACCAGGAACGACAAGCACTGAACTGATCGCACTGGAAGAGTAAGTCTCAAGCTACTCAGAAACTGCACAGAGAAGTCTTTTCGCAATATTGCCAATCTTTTGTTCGCAATTTTGATAAGCTAAGATTCACTCCCAGTAGGCGGCGGCTTAGCGTGTGCAAAGCTGCTAAAAGCAGCTTGCGAGCGAACAACTCGGAATGACCACCATAGTGTATGTTTTAATGGTAATGGGGCACTGTAATGTAGCGTGATCTGAACCAGGCCTCCTGGGCACGCGCATGCCAAAAAAGGGGGATGCTGTGATTGCAAGCCACGCCTCCCATTTTCCGCAGCGAGTGAGAGGGGGCCTCCCAACTTCCCTCCCACTGCGGGATGCTCACAGAGAAATAGGACTGTTCCGCGAAACTTGGGACAGTTGGTAGGTATGTTGGAGTTGTGCTTATCATTCCATTTCTATGTACTTAGGCCCTCATTCCGAGTTGTTCGCTCGGTAAAAATCTTCGCATCGCAGCGATTTTCCGCTTAATGCGCATGCGCAATGTCCGCACTGCGACTGCGCCAAGTAAATTTGCTATGCAGTTAGGAATTTTACTCACGGCTTTTTCATCGGTCTGGCGATCGTAATGTGATTGACAGGAAATGGGTGTTACTGGGCGGAAACAGGCCGTTTTATGGGCGTGTGGGAAAAAACGCTACCGTTTCCGGAAAAAACGCAGGAGTGGCTGGAGAAACGGGGGAGTGTCTGGGCGAACGCTGGGAGTGTTTGTGACGTCAAACCAGGAACGACAAGAACTGAACTGATCGCAGATGCCGAGTAAGTCTGGAGCTACTCAGAAACTGCTACGAGGTGTGTAATCGCAATATTGTGAATACATCGTTCGCAATTTTAAGAAGCTAAGATTCACTCCCAGTAGGCGGCGGCTTAGCGTGAGCAACTCTGCTAAAATCGCCTTGCGAGCGAACAACTCGGAATGAGGGCCTTAGTTTCCTCTGGTAAATCTTATTTCATGCAGTTTCCGTCAATATTTTAAACTGGATCTTTCATGCAGCCTCCGACGTCTCCTAGTTTATATTAAGTAGCCGATCATCTACAGTTACTCGTACCTACCTGTTCTGCTTATATTAGATGTTTTGTTATTACCGTCTGGTGTTTGTCTGTAGTAACTAATAACCTGACATCAGGCACGCCAAGAGAGAGGGGGGGGGGGGGGGGGGGAGTGTGTACTAATTGCCTGGGCTTGTTGGATGGGCCTGGTATTGTCACGGAATTGCCCCTTCCTCCTTACCTGCCAGCCGCAGAAGCCTCTCTCCGTAGCCCAGCAGTCTCCTCTATCCTTCCTAGATCTCCCCTCTCTGTGCCGCTCCAGGAAAGCGGTTTTGTTTTGTACGGGGGGTGCGGTACGGTGCCTGCTGGCGTGCATGTATACACTCGCACCCTCTCACCTTCAGGCAGTAAGATGAACTAACGGTCCTGGTAAACCAAATGGACACGATGATCTAGGAGGAAGGAGATGAGGGGAGTACCGTCCTTCTCTAACGCAGACCCATGCGCCCATTGAACCAAGATGTGTTTTCCAAATAGGAATGCCGGGCCTAAGTGGAGGTCATCCCCGGCACTCGTGGCCTCAGAGCCCGAATTTTCACCTACAGTATTGATAGTCACGCACCTGGTGTGCAAGGTGCACTCTCCGCACAGGAGGAAGGTAGATAGGTAGGAAGGAACACACACATATATATATATATATATATACACACACACACACACACACACACACACACACACACACATATACACATACACACACATACACACACACACACACACACACACACACACACATATATATATTTATTATTATATATGTGTATATATATATATATATATATATACACACACCATACACTCATACACACACACACACACACACACACACATATATATATATATATATACACACACACACACACATATATATATATATATACACACACACACACACACACACACACATATATATATATATATATATACACACACACACACACATATATATATATATATACACACACACACACATATATATACACACACACACACACGGTTCTCACGGTCACCAATCTTATACTGACTGCTTTCCCCCTTACAGGTCCCTGTTGCCATGCAGGGCTTAACTCTAACTGAGGGGTCTATTTACTAAGCCTTGAATGGAGAGAAAGTGGACAGATATAAAGTAGCAGCCAATCAGCTCCTAACTGTCATGTCACAGGCTGTGTTTGAAAAATGACAATTGGGAGCTGATTGGCTGGTACTTTGTCCAATTTACCTCCATCCACAACTTAGTAAATAGACCCTTTAGTGTGGCACGCAATCACTACAACAGTATCGCCGTCAGCTGATCACTGCGTGCGTAGCTCAGCACAGACACAACAAATACCAACAGTACCAGAGTAAGATACAGTTCTTAGATAAGAGTGGGCAGCATGGATGGCGTAGTGGTTAGCATTACTGCCTCACAGCACTGAGGTCATGGCCCTAGCTGTGTGGAGTTTGTATATTCTCCCCGTACTTGCGTGGGTTTCCTCCGGGTACTCCGGTTTCCTCCCACAATCCAAATATATACTGGTAGGTTAATTGTCTCCCAACAATATTAACCTTAGCATGAATGTGTGTGCGTGTACATGTGATAGGGAATATAGATTGTAAGCTCCACTGGGGCAGAGACTGATGTGCATGGACCATAATTCTCTCTGTACAGCGCTGCGGAATATGTGTGCGCTATATAAATAACTGGTAATAATAATAATTCTGTCCCTGTAAAGCACTGCCTACTTATTGCTGTAGATTTAATCCCTACCCACTAAAAACTGTCCAGCCCTTTCCTATCCCTGGCTGCTATGACGTGTGCGCCGTGCGGAGCCGGACACACGTAGCCAGATTTATTAACACTGCGGGCTAGGCCTACTGCTACGGCTGTTGCCTGCCTACTTGGGCACTTTATTTATGATGGGGCCCAGGTCACTTTATTTATGATGGGGCCAGGCTCAGGCCCTTTTGGCCTGACTTGCTGAGGGCATACCTCACAACTTTGGTGGCTGTCAACGAAGGACATCAGTGCGGCGTGACCTCCGGAAAGGGGACATGGCTTCACGGGAGTGCCGCTATCGTGAGCCATGACCCCGGTTTTTGTTACTTTGGGGGCATACCCAGCTCTTTCACTTTCCACCTCCGGTCCTCAACTTCTTTCTTCTATCGCTGGCCCACCGTGGCCATTGGTGCTGACTTTTTGCATCCAGGAGGCGGCGCCTATCTATCCTGAGCTCAGCGTCTTCTTTCTCGCCTCTTCTGTGCCCACTGGAGCTCCTCCCATGTCGTTATGTCTTCTGGCGTCACCAGACTTCTGTCTCATCCGCCTGGTAGCATCTGACACCAGATGCCTGGGTGGGGCAATAGGAAGCTCGCCAATCAGAGCTCGCTGCGGCCACTTCCCATTGGCTGCCGATCCGCGAGCTATGATTGGCTGACAGATGGCACCAAATTCAAAAATCAGCTTTGTATTGGCTGGCGCATTGGCGCCAAGTTCAAAGCGCTGAGCGGCCAGTAGCCACTGTAAGTCTGGTGCTGGGACCAAATACATGGTCCCGGCAGCGGACAACCGCCGCTGCTGTACTACCAGCACTGGGATCGAACACTTGATCCCAGTGCTGTCCTGCTGGAGACACCGCTCCCCCGGAGCCTGTTGCTCTTCCGCTGCCTGGAACAGACATGGTGTCCCAGTACTGGTCCCTGATGTGCCTGATGTGGGGCACATGTCCACAATAGCTCCACTATTAGGCCACGTCCCGTAAAGTACCCGGGCCTGACCTACTCTGTACAGCCCTGGCTCAGAGTTGGATTACCCATAAGGAAATCTAGGTTCTTACCTATGGCCAAGAGCAAAGTCGTAGCAGGGCAATAATATACCCTGGATTGGCTTTACCCGCCCACACATGTGACTTCATGTAGTCAATAACAAGGTGCCGGGATGCTGCCAGGACGCTGAATTCCCAGCGGGTCTTAAGGACGCGAGGGGTGCCTCTCCGGCGGATTTCCAGGGTGCCGTTCCAGGCAGTTTGCAGGCCATATACAGATAAGCCTATAGTTATGGCCCTGGCCCAGTGGACCCCAGGCTGTACAAAAAATTACCCTCGCCCAATGGTGTTTTCCTCTTGACAAACTGAGGTGGGAACCTATATGTTGTCAAGGGCAACATCAGCTCTTAATCCGGTTTTGCTGCACTCATCCACGAGTACTTACCCTAAGGCGGGTCAGTTCCTACCTACATTGTATAGGAAGAACTACTCCTCCCCTGTACGGTATTTTACATTGGGCCCTAAAACTGTAGCTACGCAGTCATCACATATGAAACATCTCATCCAATCTGCACATACAGTATATAAAACGTAGACAAAGGGAGGTAGAATACAGCCTAGTAAACGATGACATAATAATATAATATAACTCCCAAATGACGGTTGTTTCATTGCACATCTAATTCCATTATTAGTGTGATAACAGCGCACAGTTCTCCGTGCATGTTGTGTTCTGACTAAAACCCCATTGTGTAACAGATTCCAGTCCCTATTGCATGCTGACAATATTATATTAATACATATGGTAACCCCTCCCCCATATCTGGCAGTATGGCGGGGGATTTCTAGAACGCGAGAAGCCCGCCGGTTACACCCCGCTTCCAAAAGATGCTTGCAAGCCGCTCTGCTCACCTTGTCACGCATTTTCTTAAATATTATGCCACATACTCATTAATACGGAGCCAATCAGCTCTTCCTCGCAGTCTGCTCGGAGTACGTTGGCTCCCCAGATGGCCTGTGATGTTAATGTGTGACAATTT
Source organism: Pseudophryne corroboree (assembly GCF_028390025.1). Classification (NCBI taxonomy): domain Eukaryota; kingdom Metazoa; phylum Chordata; class Amphibia; order Anura; family Myobatrachidae; genus Pseudophryne; species Pseudophryne corroboree. Next base: position 362,060,996 of record NC_086454.1, on the reverse strand, counting down.
TAACAGTGAACTAAGAATGTTTTATAGAACCAACATTTGTTCCACAGTTTTTCTGCTCTCCAAATTTTGACACAGATGGTACAAATTATTCTGAAAAACAGAAATGTTCATTTAGTAGGCTTAAATATGTGGATTAATATAGTGCATTGAAATCGTTATTTCAAGGATGAATATTAATAACTAATGCCGTTTTATTCGCCTTTATTAAACGCTCGTCTGCGGGGGAGACATAACTCTCGCGGTCCTGTCATATTCGTAAGCTAATATTTGGTATCTGTATTTGCAAATTTGTCTTGTAATAATCTGGATTTGGGATAATTTATACCGCACTTCACCTTGCCAGAAACGTTGGGGTTTTTTGTTTTTTTTAAAGCTAAATTTAAGAAGTCGCTTTTAATTAAAAAAAAAAAAAACTATTGACTTGACTTCCTATTCTCAATTTCCCAGAGAAATTTTGCTAAGTACAAAATACATTTGCATATAGCAACTTCTATGCGGCGTGCTGAAATAAATCTGCATTGAAATGTTCTTTACTTTTTTTTTTTGGACGGACGTATGTGATGACTGTATCAGTGTCTGCTCCATAGAATACGCACAATGTAGGATTAATTCCTGGTTTCTAACTATGGGTGTAACTATGAACGCAAGTCAGGCTCAACTGCACCCGCACTATGGGGGGAATTCCAAGTTGATCGCAGCAGGACATTTTTTAGCAGTTGGGCAAAACCATGTGCACTGCAGGGGGGCAGATATAACATGTGCAGAGAGAGTTAGATTTGGGTGGGTTATTTTGTTTCTGTGCAGGGTAAATACTGGCTGCTTTATTTTTACACTGCAATTTAGATTGCAGATTGAACTCACCACACCCAAATCTAACTCTCTCTCTGCACATGTTACATCTGCCCCACCTGCACTGCACATGGTTTTGCCCAACTGCTAACAAAGTTCCTGCTGCGATCAACTCAGAATTACCCCCTATGTGTACAGGACTAAATACGAATACCCAGAAGCCCCCCCATGGTGGACCATTTTTTGTTTTCCTCCTGAGACAGCTTTGTCTTTTGTCTCTCCACAGTCAGATCACGGGAACCTCATGTCATGATGCTGCAGTTCATGGGCCTATGAGTACTGGGTGGAGCCAGCATGACAATTCTATGAGAATAGTGTCATATTGGCCCCGACCCCTCCCTGTACATGTGGCACCATACATTGGTCTAAATACCAGGGTAAGCTCAACAAAATAACTGCAAGTTCCTGGCTCCCAGAGAAAAAACAACACATAAAACACTGTTGTGCAGTGGCTAGCACTGCTCACTGGCAGTTTTAAGTATGGGTTAGTAGGGAGGCTGCCCGGGGCGCTGCGGCCTTAGGTGTGGGCTAGTAGAGAGGCTGCCCGGGGCGCTGCGGCCCTAGGTGTGGGCTAGTAGGGGGCTGCCCGGGGCGCTGCAGCCCTAGGTGTGGGCTAGTAGGGGTGCTGCCCGGGGCGCTGCGGCCCTAGGTGTGGGCTAGTAGGGGGGCTGCCCGGGGCGCTGCGGCCTTAGGTGTGGGCTAGTAGGGAGGCTGCCCGGGGTGCTGCTGCCCGCTTCCCAACAAGTACCGATATTACGGGCCACGCCCCCATTTTCCGCTGCTGTTGGGGGCATGCCGAGTGCTCTGTGAGCTGCTGACGTGCCCCCTGTCCCTCTCTCCCAGTGAACAAGTCTGTTCACTGCTGCTTTGCAGCAGGTGAGAAGAGGGACAGTTGGAGAGGGACTGCTGCTGCGGCTGGACCCAGGACCGGTGGCTGATGAGTGACCACTCACACTCACACTCTCTCTCTCACTCTCTCTCTCTATAGTGAGCCTTTACCTGTTGTGACATGTATAAGAGGCTCTTCCAGGAGCAACGTGTATAAGAAGCTCTACCTGGCACAGCCTATATAAGAGGCTCTACCTGGCACAGCCTATATAAGAGGCTCTACCTGGCACAGCCTATATAAGAGGCTCTACCTGGCACAGCCTATATAAGAGGCTCTACCTGGCACAGCCTATATAAGAGGCTCTACCTGGCACAGCCTATATAAGAGGCTCTACCTGGCACAGTGTGCATAAGTGGCACTACATGGCATAACTTGTATAAGGGGCTCTACCTGGCACAGTGTGCATAAGTGGCTCTACATGGCATAACGTGTATAAGGGGCTTTACATGGCATAACGTGTATAAGGGGCTCTACATGGCATAACGTGTGTAAGGGGCTCTACCTTGCGTAATGTGTATAAGGGGCCCAGCTCTACTGTGGTGTAATACGTGTAAGGGGCTCTAACATGGTATAATGTGTATAAGGGGCTCTACATGGCATAACGTGTGTAAGGGGCTCTACCTGGCGTAATGTGTATAAGGGGCCCAGCTCTACTGTGGTGTAATGCGTGTAAGGGGCTCTAACATGGCATAATGTGTATAAGGGGCTTTACATGGCATAACGTGTGTAAGGGGCTCTACCTGGCGTAATGTGTATAAGGGGCTCAGCTCTACTGTGGTGTAATGCGTGTAAGGGGCACGTTCTCCCTGGGTGCCACAAGATCTAGAACTGACCCTGGCACTGCTGTCTCACAGCGCTGGGGTCATGAGTATGAATCCATACCACAGCCCTATCCGTGTGGAGTTTGGGTTGTCTTCCCATGTTTTCATGGGGTCTGATACAAAAACAGTAGGTTAATAGGTTACTGGCTAGAATGCACCTATTGCCTGTGTGTGTGTGTGTGTATTAGGGAATTTAGGGGAAGATGTACTGTACTAAGCCGTGGAGAGAGATAAAGTACCAACCAATCAGCATTTAACTGACATGTTACAGGGTGTGTTTGAATAATGACAGTTATGAGCTGATTGGTTGGGACTTTGGGGGGTAATTCAGACCTGATCGCTAGCAGGCGATTTTTGCACTACTGCGATCAGATAGTCGTCGCCCATAGGGGAGTGTATTTTCGCTGTGTAAGTGTGTGAACGCATGTGCAGCTGAGCGGTACAAACAGATCTTGTGCAGTCTTTGCGCAGCCCAGGACTTACTCAGCCGCTGCGATCATTTCAGTCTGTCCGGGACCGGAATTGACATCAAACACCCGCCCTGCAAACGCTTGGACACGCCTGCCTTTTTCTGGACAATCCCTGAAAACGGTCAGTTGCCACCCACAAACGCCCTCTTCCTGTCAATTTCCTTGCGAACGCCCGTGCGAATGGATCCTTCGCACAAACCCATCGCTGAGCGGCGATACGCTTTGTACCCGTGTGACGCGCCTGTGCATTGCGGTGCATACACATGCGCAGTTTGCCTCTGATCGCCTGCTGTGCAAAAACGCACAGCAGCGATCAGATCTGAATTACCCCCTTTATCTCAGTCCACATTATCACTTTCCAAGGCTTACTACATCTGCCTCTTAGGGATCAATCCAATTACCACACGGGTGCAAGCAAAAATCTTCGCGTCGGGCACCAAAAAGGGGTTGTATGCTGCGGCAATGGCGCTTCGCACCCCTTGCTGGGAATTGGATTGATATATAGGTATTGATCTGTAAAGTCCAGTCGGGCAGGACTTGCGTGAATGACAAATATTATCTGTACAGCGCTGCACGATTGGTGGCGCTATATAAATAAGTAATAATGATAATATTAATAATAGCAATGGCTTAACCCCACCTCGCCCTTGCCTGACCCCGCTGGGTGTTGGGACAGAACTAAGCAGTTCATAAGGAGCGCTCCGCTCAAAACTTCCGATCCCAAGAGCTCACAGTCCAGTGATTAGACGCCAAGCATGAGAAAGTCTAATAAAGGGATAAATTGTATCGTACAACGTCTTGTTTTACATTTTCATGGCTACTTCTTGTTAGGGGTACGTGAGAAAGTCCGCCCTAACGTAGTATTTGTCATATAAACTAATACTCTACATTCTGCACAATGTAAATAACTGCTTTATTTAATGTGTTTTATAAACCATGACTCACAGAAACAACTGCTGTGCTTATAGAGGGATATAACGTTACTCTGCGTTATACAGCGCTTTCTGGCTTGTTCAAGCTGTGCTGTCAGGTCCCGATTACTGGCTCTGATAACATATGGGGGGTAAATCAGACCTGATCGCAGCAGCAAACTTGTTAGCAGTTGGGCAAAACCATGTGCACTGCAGGTGGGGCAGATGTAACATGTGCAGAGAGAGTTAGATTTGGGTGGGTTATATTGTTTCTGTGCAGGGTAAATACTGGCTGCTTTATTTTTACACTGCAATTTAGATTTCAGTTTGAACACACCCCACCCAAATCTAACTGCTAACAAATGTGCTCCTGCGATCAGATCTGAATTAGGCCCATGGTCGGAGAAGGAGCCGGATCAGTGCTGAGCCCTTCTGACCACATGCACTATATTCCTCTATAATCTACTCTCTCTAACCTCCTCTCTTGGCCTCTCCCAATGGACTGACTCCTCTACTCATCAGGCGGCCCACTGCCTTGATCTAGTATTCACCAGACTATGCTCCATTGCTGAACTCACTAACACTCCTTTCCCCCTCTCAGATCACAACCTTACCACCTGCATGCTCTCCTCTGTTAATTCAAACCCTGTGTTGCGGAAGTTCTCCAATCTTCCTCAAACTCGCAGAAATATTAACACAATTAATCTTCAAGAACTTTCCACTTCACTCCAACAACTGCTTTCACCTATTTCTGCATTCACCTCTCCTGAGATGGCTGTATCACACCTTAATGAGACTCTAGAACTAGCCCTTGATGAAGTGGCTCCAGTTACCCATCACACTCCACGTAGGCCTAGATGTCAACCATGGCACTCCAAATTAACAAGACAACTACAAAACTCACACGAAAACTTGAACGTCAGTGGCGTAAATCTCGTATTTCAAGTGACTTCCTCACATATAAGACTGTCTACCATTCTTATAAAAATGCCCTGGACACTGCCAAACAAACATATTTCCAAACTCTTATCTCTGCTCAAGCCTCTAACCCCAAACGACTCTTTAATACATTTAAATCACTTCTGAATCCTCCCTCACCTACCCCACCAGCCACTATCAAGGCACAGGATCTTGCTTCCTACTTCAAGGAGAAGATTGATAAGATCCGAGATGAAATGGTATGCTCTTCGGCAGCCAGAGACCTGCTCCATTCTTTACCTGAACCCTCTGGCACTCTTTCTTCATTTGATCCCACAAATGAAGATGAAGTATCATCACTCTTCTCATCCTGCTTCTCTACTACCTCTCCTCTTGATCCTTTACCCTCACCAATAAGTAAAGCTCTGTCTCTGGTGCTCATCCCTACCTTAACTAACATCTGTAATCTCTCTCTCTCTCTACTGGTATTTTTCCTTCACTCTTCAATCATGCAGTGATTACTCCCAATTTAAAAAAAGAAAATTCTGACCCTAATGCTCTCTCAAACTACCGCCCTATCTCTCAGCTCCCTTGTCTCTCTAAGCTACTTGAGAGACTTGCCTACACTCAACTCACACACTTTCTTAACTCATACACTTTGTTGGACCCACTTCAGTCAGGCTTCCGTTCCCAACATTCCACAGAGACGGCACTGACTAAAGTGGTTAATGATTTGGTCACTACGAAGTCTAAAGGCCACTACTCACTACTTATTCTTCTAGATCTATCTGCTGCATTTGACACTGTAGACCACTCTCTTCTCATACAGACACTACAATCCCTAGGTCTTAAAGACACAGCCCTTTCTTGGTTCCTATCGTACCTATCTAATCGCTCCTTCAGTGTTCGCTTCTCTGAATCTACCTCCTCTTCGCTACCTCTTTCAGTTGGCGTACCACAAGGCTCAGTCTTGGGTCCTCTGCTTTTCTCTATCTATACCTCATCTCTTGGTAAACTAATCAGCTCTTTTGGTTTTCAGTATCATCTGTACACAGATGATACTCAAATCTACCTATCCTCCCCTGACTTGTCCCTATCTGTACTGGACCGTGTCACTGAATGCCTTTCTGCCATCTCATCCTGGATGACATCTCGCCACCTCAAACTTAATATTTCAAAGACAGAGTTAATTATATTTCTACCGGCTAATAGTAGGTACCAACCTGATATCTCTATCACTGTTGAAAACTCGACTATCTACCCTACCCCACAAGCTCGCTGCCTAGGTGTCATCCTTGACTCTGATCTGTCCTTTGTTCCCCACATTCAATCTGTCTCAAAATCATGTTACATGCATCTAAAACACATATCCAAAATACGACCATACCTTACACAAGACACTGCTAAAACTCTAATCCACGCTCTCATCATCTCCCGCATTGATTATTGCAATAGTCTCCTAACTGGTCTTCCAAAACAAGACTCTCACCACTACAATCCATTCTGAATGCAGCGGCGAGGCTTATCTTCCTCGCTAGACGTTCATCGTCTGCAGATCCGCTCTGTCAGTCCCTCCATTGGTTACCTGTACTCTACCGCATTCAATATAAAATACTTTTACTCACATACAAGGCCATTAACCAAACTACACCATCGTACATCACTTCGCTTATCACAAAATATCTCCCAACCCGACCTCTTCGCTCTTCACAAGACCTGCGTCTCTCATCCACACTCATTACTCGCTCCCACTCATGACTGCAGGACTTTCATCGGGCTGCACCCACTCTGTGGAATGCCCTACCACGCACAATAAGACTCTCCTCTAGTCTCCAAACCTTCAAGCGTTCCCTGAAAACTCACCTCTTTAGGCAACGTATCAAATTCCAGAACCGCCCACATAACTTTCATAAACCTTCCTATCAAATTGCATCCACTGTACAGTCCACACATATCCTCACATGTCTTCTCATTCTATGCAATAGATAGCACCTTTCCTTGTGTACATATGCCTATTTCCCTATAGATTGTAAGCTTGCGAGCAGGGCCTTCCTACCTCTATGACTGTTATCACCCAGTTTGTTATTGTTATTTCAAATTGTAAAGCGCAACGGAATTTGCTGCGCTATATAAGAAACTGTTAATAAATAAATAATAATCTCTTGCACTAGGTATAGGGATGGTGCAAATACGCACTTTTGTACTCTTTCATAAGCGCAGTGCCTCCTCCCTCTCCCCATGTACTCTGTTTGGGGGGGCGGAATGTCACGGAATGACGCGGTTACGTCGTGACGTCACGACTCATCCGCGTCATTCTGCAAAACTCTGTCCCCCCAAATGGAGTCCTAGGGGAGACGGAGGAGGGGGAGCTGCATAGTAGTGCTGCCGGGCTGGCGTCCTCCAGAAAGTATACACCCCTAGCAACAAGCATTACCCTTGGCAATGAGCATAGATCCCAGAGCATGAAACCCCTGGCAACGAGCATGACACCCAGCGCATGAAACCCTAGCAATGAGCAGGTCATTTGAAAGTAATTTGAAGCTTTACTGTAGGGCGTAATGTATTACGGGTATTGCGGTGTGTGGCATAGTATGGTGCAGGGAATATAATATGGTGAAAAGGACATTTACTTTGTGGTGCTTAATATGGTGGAATGTTTTTTCGTTTTTTGCTTTTTACTGTGGTGGCCGAGGTCTGTTGTTGCAGGGTCAAAAACTGGGGTGTAAGGTAGTCCTTTTCATGCGAGGCCACGCCCATTTTTAAAAGGTCATGCCCATTTTAGGGAGGCCATGCCTTCGGCATGCGCAAATTACTTTTTTGATGTCTATGGGGGGGAAAGGGGGGGGAGCTGTGCATTTTTGAAAGTGTATGAGGGGATCGAGGCGCATTTTCTTTATGCTCGCACTGGGAGCCAGATTGTCTAGGACCTGCCCTGTGTAAGTGGATGGTTAGGGGTGGTGCGGACACTGCCGGAGATCTGCATATATATCCCGGCCTACTAGCGTGCAACTCATAATCACTCTCAGAAATGTCACTGCACATTTAACAAAGTAAAAGACAGCCGTCGATGAAGGGTGCCAGCTCCTTGTTTCTGCTGTCCCCTAATTGTCAGAAATGTAATGGCATGCTGATAATTATAGTCCAGAACAGTGGCACAGTTACATTTGCTTTCCCTTCTAAAAGGAGATTCAGCACCTCTGAGCGAGACAAAAACATCTGCCGTGGTCATGGCTGACAAGAGCTGCCACGGGACCGGGTACTTAGGGTGTATGGCAAAGTCTAAGGAAACATGGCTGCACCCAAAAAAATAAAATGTAAAAATAGTATTTAGGTGCAGTGCACAGGAGAACGTCTCAGCAGCTGAGCCGGGCTCCTCCAGGAAACCTGGGCCCAGGTAATTATTATCAGCCCCCCTTCCCCTCCTCTCTAGGCACCTCTGACTGTGGTGCATCCACAGGCGGAGGAAGAGGGGTTCCTGTTTAACTGTCTGCACTCAGGCCACGAGAGCTAACTACTCATTGGTCGCTGTGGATTTTTGGATACTTCCATTTGTTAGCTTCCCCACTCATTGACTTGTCATGTTAACTTAATAGAGATGATGGTACTCCTTAAACGTTTAGACTTTTTCCATAATTCTGCTGTTCTTCCCTCCCAGGGCAGATTGGGCTGGCAGGACAGCAGATGAGCTCCCGCTCGGAATGTCCCAATCCCTCCCTCTGCCTGTCCGGCTTACTCCATCTTTCCCTCCAGCCTTGGCTGGTTCATGCCTGGCCAGTTGCCACATTTCCGGATTTGCGTTCCAGTCTGTGCACGCATACCGGTGGAAGCTGTCATCTGCTAGCAGCATCCCCCACACTGTTCCACCGCGGCCCGTAGATATACAGAACCCACCAGCTGAGGGACATACACTACCTGCCCTACCACCACATCACCCCCCTTCCTTCACCTCCAGACTTAGGAACATACACTACACCCCGCCCCCCAACTCAGTTTATATACACTGGTACTGTTTCCAGCCTGGGCACTATGGTGAACACAATAAACGACATCTCTTGTGCCAGGAGTTGAACTGACGAATACACATTGCACTCAGGGGGCATGCACTGCAGACACAGGGCCAATATGTGTTGTTTTTCTTGTGTGCTAATGTGTTTCTTTTTCTGTTGGGCGCTAATGTGTTTGTTTTCATGTCATGGGCCAATGTTTTTTATTGTTGCCTGTGGGGGCTCAAATGTATATTTTTTCCTGTGGATACCAATGTATTTTATATTTCTCCTGTGGTGGCCATTGTTTTTTTATTTTTTCCCTGTGTGGCCCAATGTGTTTGTTTTTGTCTATTGCGGGTCAATGTGTGTTTTTCCCCGGTGTGTTTTATTTTTTTCCTATGGGTGCTATTGTTGTTGTTTTCATGTCTGGAGCCAATGTGTTTGTTTTTTTGTCTGTGGGGCAAATATGTTTTATTTTCTTTCTTGCATCATGTTTTTCGTCTGTGTTGCACCACGCGTGTGTCTCGATGGTGTTCTTATAGAGTCGCAGTACAGATCAGACGCACGCACGTGTATTAGAAATGTGTTCGGCGTTCCTAGGCGATTTCAGGAGATTGGCTAATCAAACGCAGATGTAGCATAGTATGGGCGTGTTGCTGAAAGTGGCTGGGTATAGTGGTGCGGGCGATGGGGACATCTAAAGTCGCACAAAGTATGATTGCAGTGTCTGTACACAATTAAATTGGGCGTACACCAGGGAAGGGCATTGTAGTGGTAGCGTAAAGTTGCAGGTATTTGGAATGTTTGACCAGCAGATGGGATGCCGGCTGCCATTATAACGACAGCCGGCAACCCGTCTGTCGGAATCCCGGCAGCAGTGCAGCAAAACTGCATCAAAAGACACATCTGTGAATCCTGATCCCCCCCCCCTCCTCAATAGATCCCGCCCCCATTAGGGCTACTTCTATAAATCTCCCAGGGCTGTATTTCCATCCCAATCCGCCCCTGCTTCCCTCAGGGATTTATGAATAGTCTAATTTCTTCGCTGGTATGGTTGGATTGTCTAGCCCAAATACAACCTAATGTGTGTACCAACTTAGAGCACTGGGATGGCTTGCACTCCCACACATCCATTGGCTCACCTGTGGTGGTGGCCCATGGACACAGATCCTATGGCGCTGCCTAGACACCTAGTTGTGCAGCTTGGCCTATTCACCACCAATTTACAGACCATGCTATGCAGTAAGAAGTCTACAGTCCGTATCTCTTTATTGTCCAGGGAACATGGGTATGGGGGAGAGTGTCCCACAACTGTTGGGGGTGGAGGGTCAGATACTTCATTGTGGCATTCCAGAGCTTTGCCTGAGCTCTCCACTATACAGGTTTGTTAGGTCTGGGGTAAGTGGGGAGTAAGTGGTCTCCATGGCTCAGTTATATACCTCAGGGGCTCTTAAATCATTTAGTCTACTACAACAGGAGTTTGGTTTGTCCGCCATCCACTTCTTCAGGTTTCTACAACTCAAACATGCCTTGTCCACCCAATTTCCTGACGCACCCCAGGGCAATCAGGAATGTCCCCTTTAAAAATGTATGATGTCCGTAGGGTCTCACAGGATGTTGCCCAATTTGTATTCATTTTTACTACAAGTTCATCATTCAGAGGGGCTACCAGGTCTTACAACTAAATGGGAGGCTGAACTGGGAGTTATACGGGAGCAGAAGTGGCTATTGGCTTTGGAGCGCCCTCAGGTTTCCACTGCCTCTATTCTTTATCAATGAATACAATTGTTCCTATTACACCGGGTATAACTTACACCAGGAAGCCTGTGTAGATCTGGTGATATCCTAAGTGGGTACATTTCTGGAACAGAGTGATTGGGGTGGTGTCTTCCACGGCTATCACACATATTGTGTATACTCCTATAGCTGGCACACTGGGCATAATCTATGAGGATATTATGGATACATTAATGAAACAATATGTTCTAAATATTTGCAGTTTGGCTAAAGTATGCACAGCCCGTACATGGATGGGCCTTAAGGGTTCGGTGTTAATGCCACGGTGGCGCACAAGAAATATACTTAGGTAGGAATGCAGAGTCTAAGTTTAATAACAGATCTTTAGTGGCTCTAGGGGTATTAGAGTACTATTACTTGAAGCAGCTTCTCTTAACACACTTGATGCAGTTCTATCATCCTGCGTTTCTGCAAAACTTTCTCTAATGTTACAAATATCACACTTTTCTTCCTAGTGTAATGTGTCTAAAAGTGCACTTTCCATATTATCTTTTATATTCCTCGTTGCACTTTTCTCTTCTTGTTTACTAGTACTCTATGTACTTTATGCCTTGTAAAATCTTAACAATAACTACTTAATTAAAAAAAAAAATACTCTTGGCTAGGAATGGCCATTGACCATACACGCTTAGCAACCATAGATGGTTTAGAACCAATGATTCTCCACCAGCGATGGCACAGATGCCTGTTTTTTTGTTTGCTCCAGCACATGGGGTATGGAGCTTAGTAACAGCCTCCATCATCCAGCTCAGCTCCGCCTGCTTTCCCTGATTGGCCCACCGTGTCACAGAGCAGGGATGTCCAATCGATGGGTCAACTCAAAACATCAATTGTTTCCCTTTTTTTTTGTGCCACCCTTGCTACCCATTGATGGTTACACCCTCAGTGACCATCCCTAGTTTGGGCTGAGACATCTGCAGAATGTCGACATCTTCACAATGCCAAAATTGTGTATGGGCTGGATGCAAAGGGTTAGGCAGTGGGAGGGGAGTGTTATTGTTAGGCACTAGGGGGAGTGTTAGGGTTATGCTGCAGGAAGGGAGGGTTAGTCACTAGTGGGTTGGTTAGAGTTAGGCTATGGGAGGGGAGGTTAGGCACTTGGGGGAGGGTTAGGCTATGGGAGTGGAGATTAGGCACTTGGGGGAGGGTTAGGCATGGGAGTGGAGGTTAGGCACTAGGGGGAGGGTTAGGCTATGGGAGTGGAGGTTAGGCAC